>NC_090810.1:8803083-9105000 GCF_036512215.1 Solanum lycopersicum | reverse complement strand
AAAAAACAAAAGTATTAAACCAATAAATATTAGTGATCTAGTGGTAGAACCGTGCCCAATCACAATACTTATAATTCGAATTATATATTTCAAATGATGCATTTTATAATTGCGTAATTTAATAAATTTGATGTATTGAACTTTTAAATTTTTACAAAATCAATCGAATTCATTGATTTTAATATTTTCAGTAGTCAATTAATGAATGGATTCTGGCTACTTCTTATGAAGCACTTGTATTATTCTTTTTGTAAATTGCCATTTGTAATTATGAACAATTGTAGCAAAACAAAAAAAAAAGGCATTTAGCTATGAATTTTTTTCGTAACAAATAGTTTAATTATTCATTACAAATTTTAAGTTGTCGCTATTTAACACCTTAAATATTTTGTGACAATTTTTTTCTTGTCACTAAATCATAGATTGATTAGAGACAATAAAATATTTTTCACCAATTATTTATATTATTAGTGATAAAAAAATGTCATAATTAAATATAAATTTTCATACCTAAAATTTATAATATTTAATTACGAACTCTGATTTGTCGATATTGTAATAACATATTTTTTGGATGAAATATTTTTGTGTCCAAAAGTTAATAAGTATAAGACAAATTGTCATGAATTAGATACATTTTTAGTGACGAAATAATGTGTCACTGATAACTTTAAATTCGTGACTAACACAAATTAATAAATGACGCCAATTAATTTTTTGGGAGAAACTTGAACAAAATTTTGCTACGAATTTTTTATGTGTCGTCACTAAAAGTATCCTCATATATTTAAGCATGAAAAATAAATTTTGTCACTAAAAGCGAACAATCAGTGACGAATTTGATGTCGTACTTTTTCATTAATTACATACACGATTAATGACGAAATAGTGTGTCACCGATAAATTTAAATTCGTGACCAACACTACTTAACAAAATGGCGCCAAATAATTTTTTGGTGAAAGACTTTAGTTTTGACAAAAATTTGATACGAATTCTTATGTTTCATTACTAAAAGTATGTATTTCATATATTTAAGCATGAAAAGTAAATTTTTTTCACTAAAAGCGAATAATTAGTGACGAATTTGTTGTAGGAGCTAATAATTTGTAGCTATATATCATATTTGTTGTAGTGAATCTAAAATGTATGATCTTTTAATGACTATGATGGCTACATGAATTATGCAAATTTGAGTTAATATGGCTCTCATCCCCATATCGGTGCTCAATACTACTCTCAAAAATACACTAAGCTCATATGTTTTAAAAACAACTTCTATCTTTGGATTGAGATAATTACTCAATACTTAGCTGAAAAGTTCTCTTGGAATCGATGTTCCCTTTCCTTGCTCAAAACTCTTTTAGAAATCTCAATTTTCTCTTATCTTAAATGTGAAAATATTTATAAATTCCTTGGAAATACTTAGTTATACCTCTAGCTTTTGAGAAATGAATTCAACTCTTTACTCTTAGCTTGACTTGAAACGTTTAGTCTTGAAACAAAGTTAAAACATTGGTAAAAGACTTCGAAAACTTGATGAACTTCACTTGACTTGACTCTTAACTCTTACTTGAATTGACTCTTAATTGATCCTTGAATTGAATTATGGATTCAAGGATTGTGATTTGTATTTGTAAATACCCCATGATTTTTAGGAATGATCCCGAATAGTTAAACTTGAGAAAAATTACGAAATCATTGTCTTGGAACTAGTCCGCGATGTCGACATGTTCCTAAATAATTGTTTGCGAAATTAAATTTGGAGACAGTAGAGTCTGCGTCTTGTTCGCGACGCGGAGCAGATTTTTGTTCACTGGGGGAACAAGTTCCCCACGCGGGCTTGTTTCATGAACCTTACTCAACTTTTTCCTTCTTCGTTTTCAGCCTCAATTCGCCTAAAATCAAATATTTTTCTCAAATTCATTTTAGATCCCGATACTCAACATTAGTACTCACGAACCTAACTCAAAGCAACTCTAAAACTCAACTTAAAGATCTCAAGAACTCCACAATTCAATCCAATTCAAGAACAACATTCAATTTCAAAAATTCATGTCAAGAACATCAACTTTCAAACTCTTCAAGGACGAATTACGCTGAACTAAACATGTCTAGCGTGTGGGTGAATGAACCCAACGCTATAAGAGACTCACATACCTTGTAGGATCAAAATCTTGAAGAAATCCACAATTCAAAGGATCGTTCTTGGAAATTTTTGTTTTACCTCTTCTCCTGTTTCTTGTGTTCTTTCTCCAAAAGCCCTAATTGTTTTTCTCAAATGCGTAAACTGAACTAAATTAGTTTTTACCCCAATTAACTTATTAAAAACGAATTTAATTAATTGGGTAAGGAAAGACAAAATTATTCTTCTAAAATTTCGGATTTGACATTTCCTTAATTCAACAACCCAACTTACAAAGGGCATAACTCACTTATCCAAACTTAAAATTTCACAAACTCGACGGCGTTGAAAAGATTATTCCAAATGCTTTCCAACCATATCTGGAAATAGACCTAACTCATCCTGAGCTAAAAGTTATGGCAGTTTGAAGTTGATCAAAAACTCACTTTTAACTTACTTACCAAATTTCCGAATTTTCAATTTATTTCCAAAAAGAACTATTTCAAATTTCTAAACTTCCTTCTAATTTATTTTTACTTGCGAGTTGCTACATTATTAAGATTTATTGTGTGAAAAAAGAAAATAAAGTTATGTAATCGAAGAAGATAATAATTAGCAATGGGATAAATCGAAAAGCGAAAAAAAAAAGTGAACATTCATAGTAAAGGACACTGATTTGGCTTCAAAATGAGAACATTCATGGTAAATGGACATTAATTTGGCTTCAAGTAGCCACAGTTAGGTTGTCGAGGACAACTTCCCCAACTAAGTTTGTTATCGTTAGTTATTTTTCGACTACCCAATATAAAAATAGGATAATTAATTATAATTTTTTTATGTGTCATGTCATATTGCAATTAAAGAATATTTGTTATATTTTAAATTTTATAATCAAACTAAATTATGTAATCCAATTGTTTTGTTGGGAAAAAAATTCGATCAATTGTACGACTATTCAAGAGGGTGTTTTCTATCCTCATTTTTGCGCTTCCAAACCCAAAACAATCATAGTTGTATATATATGTCAAGTTGTGTATTAGTAGGTACACATTTTAAACTAGACGATAAATCCTCCTAATATCAAATTAATGGCTAGAAATAAACCATATGATTTTAATATATGCCAATAACAATCCTTAGATTAAATTATGCAAGAGATAAACAGAGACGTTGTTTTCTAATCTCAAAACTTTTAGGATTGCTATAAAATTTACTCACTTATATATAATGTTGTAGAATATATTATTTTTGTTAGTTTTACATTTTTTATTCAGAGAAAGTACAAAAGTCTATCACAATTTTTTTTTTAAACTATTAGACAATTATATAGATGCCAGATGGTAATAGAACAGGACAGATTTAATCTTACATGAAATGATGCGGTGCCTTGTCAAAATACTAATTGAAATAAATTTTTATGAATTGAATGTGACATGAGGCAGTTTGCGGGTTGAAATGACCAAGGACTTAGGTTAATACATTAGCAAGTTGCTCAGTAGTGGCCAAATGCGGAACGAAGACCTCTTTGAATCTTCTCCCTAATGAAATGAAATGATAATCAATGTCAGTATGTTTGGTTCTTTTATGAAAGACAGAATTAGATGCAATAGGGATAACAGCAGTACTATCACTATGTATAACATGTAAGACGAGGCATATTCAGTTCACGAAAAAGATCAATTATTCATATAACTTCAGCAACAGTAAAAGTCATGCTTCTGTATTTTGCTTCTTTAGAACTCTTTGAGTAATGTCAGAGCTAGAATTTTTGTCAAGTGTATTCATACTAGAGGACAAGTAAAAAAATAAACCTTTATGACCACTTCTGTTCTCTTTTTTAACTTAAATAATTAAATTAAAAAAGGGAAATTTAGCTAACTACTCAAAAAAACTAACTT
This sequence comes from Solanum lycopersicum, assembly GCF_036512215.1. Lineage (NCBI taxonomy): Eukaryota > Viridiplantae > Streptophyta > Magnoliopsida > Solanales > Solanaceae > Solanum > Solanum lycopersicum. The sequence continues at coordinate 9,100,979 of NC_090810.1, read as the reverse complement.
ATTTATAATAATATCCATATTTTAATAATATTAATAAACATGTCAAAAATGTCATTATTTTAAAAATAAATAATTATTCTAATATTATAAATATTTTCTCTCTCATTATTTACACCCTTTTTTTCTCTCTCATATTACATATTTCCCTATATTTATGTAATTGGATATATATTAATATCATTTTAATTTTTCTCTCTCTTTTCTTAAACTTATCAATTTCACTCTCTTACTTTCTTCCTAATCAATCCCCAAATTTTTCTCTCTTTTCATACGCTTTTTTCAATTTCTCTCTAACACTCTTCCAAATCAATTCCAAAGATTTTCGATTCAATATATTGATATTTTCTATTATTCTCATTTAATTTCGTTGCAAGATTTGATTTGAAGATTAACATTGATTTGGGTATTATGTTTTTTAGATTTCTTATTTATTTACTTACTGATTTTTGAAATACTCTTTCCCTTGATTTTCTCCCTTTTGTAATTAAATAATTATATTCTTTAAATAAAAACAAATAGTAAAAACATAAATAAGATACATAACAAACTAAAATTTAACATTTTTACTAAATATTAAAAGTGTTGCTAATAAGCCCTCTTAAATGTTAAAATATTGACATTTTGATAAATTTCTCAAAAATTAAACAAAATGCCTAATTATGGGCTCAAATCCAAGCCCAAGGTTAATTTAAACGGCCTTAATTTTTAGGCTATATGGTTTTTTACTTTGTCAGAATGTTCAATAATTGATGCTCCCTCAGTTTCATTTCATATGGTACCATTTGATTCGATACGAAGTTTAAGAGAAAAAAATAAAGATTTTGAATTGTTAATCAAATTGACTTTAAAAGTTGATTTTTTTTTTCTCCTCATAAATGTATTAGAGTATTATTTAAAATTAAGTAGAGCCAACAAGGATAAAAGAGGAATTGTACATTTAAATACTTACCATATAAGGAAATGTGACATTCTTTTTTAGACTGATCAAAAAGGAAATGGTGTCACATAAAATGGGACGGAGGGAGTATATATTTAAAAATATCGATATTTAACGTATATACTCACACAAAAAAATTGATAAAGGTTGTTCATCTTACCACCCTTATTACTACAACAAAAACAACTTTTAGCGGCATTAAATATTAATATTAATGAAAAGTGTTAAAGTCTTTACCGGCATTAGTTAAGTGTCATTAGAATCAATGTCGCTAAAGGCTTTTGGGACATATACAAAGAGTAACAATTGCCGCTAAAAATACATATTTAGCGACAATGAAGAATTAATTATCTCTAATGATCATTTTTATTGTAGAGTATCTAGATGTATCTCCGCCCCTGTCTTAGTGGATTGCTTTTTGACTTCCAAGAAAGTAAAGAGTCTCCAAATTTTATTATATATAACAAGTAATGGACCTCCTAGTATCGAGGCAAGATCCCCAATCAGCATCACAATAGGCTTGTAAAAAACAAAAGATTGTACAGCCAAAAGAATGCATGAGCGTGGATCCTGTTTGATGTATCAAGGCTTCACTATCCTCTATCCTTTTCGGACCCCAAACTCCATTTATGAAATTTTATTGAATATATTATTGTTGTAAAATAGACTTATTAAATGTGACTTCTTATGTACTAATGAATAGAATTAGGAAATAAATGATTATATCATTATACTCTTCATGTTTCAACTTACAATTTGGACAATGGAAGATTCTATATTTATATTTACATCAAACATTTGTTAGTTTGATCCTCGTACTCCGAATTAACTTGATTTCTCCTTTGTTTATTTGCAGTTCTCGTTCCTCTACTTGCTTTACAAGTTGGAAATTTGTCAAATACTCTGTAGAACTACTTGGTCTTGTTTCTCCACTTGCTTTTCAGCCTTAGATTGTTGTTGCACTCGCTTTTGTTTCAACATTCAAAAACTTCTTCTTACACCTAGGCATAATACAAGAAGAAGCTCTTATTGTTAGTATAAACGGCATATATATTTTAATTTTAGAAAGATAAAGATATAAATATTCAATTTCATATTATTTACGATAATTCAAAAAGATATTTATACTTTTTCATGTGTGAGGCTGACGTGGTGAGTATATCCTAGTATTGTTATTGGTAGAGTTGAATTAAGTATTCAAATTTATTAATATCACGTGACTAAATGGAATTCCAGCTGTCTTTTCTCTTGGGATCTTTTTCACAAAATATTTTTCAAATCTTGGAATATAGAATATGTCAAAAGATATTGCGGCTTCATGATAAGATAAATCAAATCTTTTATTCAGACAAAATAAAAAAACACAATGCTTGTGTTTGGCAGAAAATATTTTTTGAAAATAATTCTACGTATCTTTCTTGAAGTTTTGTAACAAAATAAAATGTAACTTAAAATGGACATATTTACTTCTTATTTGTCAATTTTATGTCTTCGTTTATTTCCTATTTTTTACACCTCATTCACATAAGGTGAATTAAGAATTAGACGTAAAAGCATGGTTCAACAATTACTATTGTTAACGTAGAACAAAATCATAATTAGATATGATTTATACAATAAAAAAATATTTCGAGTTAATACTTTTTATTTAAAGTTTAGAAATTAAAAATTAAGTATACTATTTAAGCGAAGAATAAGATCATAATAATTAACATGCACTAAATAGGGACAATTGATAGAGTGAAACTTATCCATAAATCTAAGGATAGAAAGGACAACTACTATTCTTTTGGATGAGATATTGCCATAAATTTTGGTCACGCCTGTTGTAGCATAATCTTTTTAGTGGTTAAAAGCACTATTTTAGATAGCTAGTTTACTTATTGGTAAATCGGTCAGAAATAATAAAAGATGAAAAGAAATAGAAAAATGATTATTTGAATTTATAAAATTTATTGTGTATTCTTAAGAAATGTAATCCTTCAAGTATTTAGGGTCGAAGATTAATCCTCCTAAGATAAAATAGATTAATTATTAAAAAAGTAGTGATATATCAAATTTTGATAATTTCAACAAACTCAAATAGACATCAACGAGATTGCACACAGACAAGATCAAATCGATTTCATTTGTAAGGAATGTATGTAGAAGAAGAAAACAATTCGATACAAAAAATGAAAGAAAATCTTTTCACTATTGCTAACTGAAAAAATGTTAATTATGCCTTAGTGACAACACATGAAAAAAGAAACGACAATTCTAAAAGGTACCAATCATTAAAAAAGATGCAAACTTTCGAATGATCATAACCCTCTAAAAGAACATAATCTTTTATAAAAGTGATATATAATCCTTTCATAAAAATTATGACCCTTCATTTATTTGTAACACCTTTAAACCCAACATTCATTACAACTTACAATGTGTGATGCAAAATACACACAATTCAACTTGTACAAGGCAGGCGTGATTGTGGGCTCTTAATAATTATTGTCATTTTGTCCCAAAGAATTTAAAAACAAAATCTTCATGATTTTTTTTTATCCTCAACTAAAGGTATCAATATCGAATATAGTACGAATACAGTACTAAACATTGTCTAAAAAGTGTCATTAAAAGTGATACAGTTACTTTCGTCTTAAATATCTTTGTTACTTTTTCATTTAGGATGAGTAACATCGTTCAAAAGGACGAACAAGTTATTTTTATTCATTTAAGAAATATTTTCTATAAAAATGACGAACAATATCATTATATTCAAAATATTTTTAACGTCAACTGTCGCTTTATTTTTTCTAATCCAATAAGCATGACAATGAATTAAAAAAATCGAATTAGTAAACTTTAGATATTATAAAATGAAAAAGAAAAACAAATACATAAACAAAACTTTCACATTTTAATGATTTTAAATTATAAAAATTATTCTAATAATCTAAATATAATAAAATAAATTAAAACGTAAAGAATATATTTCAAACTTATTCACATTTTGTTGAATAGTGGGGAAAGGGAATTATGTGGCTGTCAAAATGGCGGCGAATTTTGGTAGGGTTTTAAAGTTTTTGGCATAATTTTGTTGTGTGAAAATGATTGATTCATTTCACGTAGACCCATTTTTTTTAATTCTATTTTTATTTTATTGCAAAAAACTTGGAAAATAAAATTCTTAGTTTTAAAAGAATCTTGCCAATCCCCAACCTTTTGTTTGATTCGTGTATTCAAGCATCTATATATGAGAGTGACGTTTTAATAGAATTTTAATTTTTATTTTTAAAAATCAAAATCAAAATCTCTTTAATTAAGAATGAAGGAATTTCAATAATTTTATTACCGTGCATAGTAATTATTTTTCGCTTATTAACTAGTGATAGAAGGCTTTTCAACATTTTGGCATTTTTTCACAAAAAAAAGTAATTAAATTTAGGAAAAATTATGGAAATTTCACCTTTTAATTTACTTATTATCATTATTTCCTATTAGTTTTATAAATCTCCAAAATTTCTTATTTTTGCGCAACATATTAGTTATATCGCGCATCAGATTAATGTATCATGTATAAAATGTACATCAGATGTATCTCGCGAATCAGATTAATATATCTCGCGCATCAAATTAGTGTATGGTGTATAAAATGTACATCATATTAGTGTATCATGTATAAAAGATAATGTATCTTACTTAACAATTAATGTATCAACGCTTATATTATTACATCTGTTTAAGGAATTTCTATAATTATAAACTTTTAAGGTTTAGATTATAATTTTACCGTAAAAGTATGTGACTTTTATAATTTACTTTTAGATTTATTTTTGAATTAAAAATTGCCCCACTTAAAAGAAATGGTCCAAAATTTAAATTTTCATCCCTCGTTTTTCTAAGATCAATTACCACTATAACAATTAATTTTGTCCAGTTATAAAAACAAATTTTCCATACAAAATCATTTTTATTTTTACATTTTATATCAGATATTACTTAATTAATTACCTCCCCTAAAAGACTATCAGCCATCAACTAATATATAATTAACCCTTATCTTAATTGCCACAATTATATTAATGCAACTGATTTAATTAGGAGTTGAATAGTGTATATCTAAGTTTGTTTTGGTATTAGGTGGTTGATATAAGGATTAGTGATGGAGTTATGTCACTAATCCTTATTAGTGTAATATTATTAATTCCTTAGCTTATTTATTGGAGATTTTGAATATTGAAGAATGTGATATTGTTATCATCGAAATAAATCCTTGCTATTTAACTTTAAGGCAAATTTAACCTTGATTAACCTTTGTAAGGGTCATTTGTTGGAAAAAAGTCAAAGAGGGAAAATTTAGCCTATACTTTTGTAACCAAAAAGGGGTATATCTAAACCATTTCGTGAAGTTAATTAGGGGTGAATTTAGATCCTTTGACTTCCTTGTAACCTGCGTAACAAAAATATGTGAGTTTATATGAGTTTAAAGTCTAGAGGTTAAAAATATTATTAAAAAATTTAAAAGGGTACATTAAGTTCTTTTTTTTTTACCAAAAGTGTAAAATCGCTATTGACGCAGTGATTTTGTTTTCACGCCGTTAAGTTTCAAAATCTTTGATCTACTAGCGATTTTGTTCATATTTCTTTTTCCTTTTTTGAAAGGGATAATGCACAAGTACCTCCTCAATCTATGCTCGAAATATGAGAGACATACTTATACAATACTAAAGTTCTATCACCCCTGAAATTAATACTATACTAAATTATTTAATGTTGGTGAATTTTTTTTTAAACTGATTAAAACAGTGTTGTTATAAAAAAAAAGTTTTTTCTTTTTAATTTAAAAAATCACTTCTAGTAAATTTTTCTTTTTAAAAATATTGTTGTCAATTATTTTTTAAAAAAAGTAGTATTAAATGTTGGTGATTTTTCTTTTTTAATTTTGATCAAAATAAAAATCGCATTACAAGTTTTAATAAAGATTTCACTAAATGATTTTTTTTTAAAAAAATCACTGCAATTGCAGCATTTACATATTAAAAAATCGCTGTCAAGGCAGCGTTTTAGTGAAACTTTTTCTTGGCAGGATTTTTGTGATTTTTTTTTATTATAAAAAAATTGCTGCTTGGTGGAATTTTTTTTTAAAAAAATTAAATCAGTGCTATGCCCTTTTTTTTATTAAAAATTGTAAAATTATTTTTGAAACACCAACCTTCAATACGGAAAAAAAATTCATCGAAATTGCTGCCTTGGCAACGATTTCTAAAAAAAAAAAAAGCTTTCCCACTTAAATCATTGTCTTAAAAAAAAATTAACAAAAACACTGTGACTGCAGCAATTTTATTTTTATATAAAAATTGACCAAAACTGCTGTTTTTGTAGCATTTTTTGGAAATTTTTTCGTCAAAATCGCTAATAGGTGAGCAATTTTGAGCTTTTAACTTAACAATGTGAAAACAATTTCGTTATATTAATAGCGATTTTGGCCTTTTGATTAAATTATTTTTGATATACCCCTCTTCAAATTTTTTTTTTTTTTTTGCCTTTTGGCTTTGGGCTCGAGTTTATATTGTGAATTTTTAGTTTTGTATAATCTTAATGACGTGTCATATTGAAATGATATATTATATTCAATACTAAAAGGTCACTTAAAAGATTATTTTATTTTATTTTACGCATATTACTTTATTATTATATTTATAAGAATCAAAACTTTTTTTATTATTTTCTTAAATTTTGTATGAATTAATGAAATATAGTTTCCTATAAATGGAAGTCATGATGGAGTGTCTCTCTCTGTATATATTATTCTTTCCTTTCTTTCTAAAGTAACGTAATATTGAAATCAAGAATAGTTATCAGGAAGGATATATTTTTTTAATCAATAATTTTGAATTTAGATTTTGACTATAAAAAAATTATAATAAAAAAAATTTCACTAAATAAAATCTTTCAAAGTTTAAATTTAAAATAATCAAATTTAAATATGACTATCAAACGTCAAGTTGAAAAAAGAGAAAAAAAATAATCAAGAATAGTTGCATCGAATCAAAACATGATGTCCTTATCTTGATAGCCTCTATTTTTCTTCATGTAGAATTGTCAACTAAGGTAGAATAATCGCCTAATCGAAGAATATATATATCACTTCCATTTCCCTCTAGCTATTTGTAGTTAAGTGACAAAGAGTGATAAATAAGAAGAGGGTAGAAGCAGGTAGTTGTCCGTCGACATGTCTATTTTTCAGTTGAGGATATTTTTAAAATTTCGTTGCTTTGTTTGTCTTATTTTTTTTAATCTGTTATATATTTGAAAAAATATTATGAATTATACTTTATTCGTCCACTATTGTTTGTCATAATTTCTATTTTTAGCGTCAAACTATAAAAATTTTGACGAACATTTAGGACGTATTTTTTCATCCTCTTGATATACAAAAATTTGCAATATATAGTAGTTTTCATATAGTTTTTGATTATCTAATTTTTTTGTATTTAAAATATTGAACTAATGTAATATAATATAACTTTAAAAATTAGTCAAATTTACTTTTTAAAAAAGCCCAATATGACAAATAAAAAGGGACGGAGAAAAATAATAATTAGCAACATAAAGATACTTAAAAGTCATACACAAAATTTGATTGACTTTCAAAATTCTATCAGTATCACTTAATTGACCTGGGATAAATGAGATAATATATATTATTTGAATTGATATAAAAAAAAATACTATAAAATCACAATAAAAAATAAATTCAAATTAGATGATGTATAAAAAGTTTAATAGACTTTTGAAATTCTATCAATATCACGTTAGGACAAATAAAATAACATATATTGAATAAGGATTAACGGAACATGCTCATTAATCTAGTAATACCAAACCAAAATTATTCATGTTTTACTTTTTTTGCCTTTTTCTCTTTGTGGATGCTAAAGAATGAATATACATAGTTTTCCCGTGTAATATTGAACTTTCTCTCCTTTGTGTCCAAGTGTAGTGTGGTCTCACAAAAGATTGGAAAATTGTTGAGAAAAAATTGAAATTTCTATTAAAAGGAGAGATTTGAATTTTTGATAGTTTTTTCAATTGGATGGTATATTATCTCCCATCAATAAAGTAGAATAATGTAATGAAAGTTGTATCAAATTTAATTTTTTTGTTGAAGAATGTTCAAAAATTAATAAAAACAAACAAAAACTAATTTATATATAATTTTTTGATGAATAGTGTTTAACTGAACACTCAAATATGAACATGACTACACCATTGATTGAAAAGGGGTAATTCATCAATCAATATTATTCGCATTAGATATTTGTTCTTACTATATGTTGATGAAACTCTTATGAGAGTAATTGAGATCACTTTAAGGTTTTGAGGATAAAAAGAAAAAAAATACTATATATAATCATGCAACTACTTATGAATTTATATCAATTTATTCAAGTATATTTGGTCCTTGTTATACTTTTTCTATCAATTATATTTGTTTGTATCTGCTATTGATTATACATTTGTATTAGTACATCGAAGGTATTTTTTCCTCTTTATTCATTATGTATCATTCGAGTGTATCTGCAATTTATTATAATTTGTATTAATGTATCCAACTGTATTTGTATTATATATTTGTATTAACATAGTATCTCTCTAGTGTACTCATCACCGAAATGTATTTTATCAACGTCGTAGCAATGTATTTAAGTGAAAAAAAATTGTAAATCAGAAATTTTTGTGTATTAATATTATATAAGTAATAGTTAGTGATATAGTGAAACTATGAAGAAGAAAAAATATCTTGTAGCACAAATAGTTAGTGATATAGTGAAATTAATGTAGTTACGATTATAATAAGTCAAAAGTATAGTTAAGAAGATCTGAATTCATCCTAAGACCATCTCCGAACCCTACTCTATTTTACTCTTCATTCTCTATATTTGAAAAGTAAAATAGAGAATTTTTCTCCGATCACTCTTTATTTTACCCTATACTCTCCAATTATAGAGAGCTGGAGAACTACTATTCATATTCTCTATTTCACTTTTTAAATATTATATTATTATTTCTACTTTTTTATAATCAACATATCATTTTTTATATATAAGGCTATTGATTAAATCTCTTATATATGCAATTGTTTTTAAATTTAATATAATGTTTTCAAAAATATTTTATTTTATATATACTACTTTCATCTCGAATTAAAATTTTTTTAAAATTTTTTTTGTCGCTTTGTGATACAATTTGATGTTATATTAATTTCCAATATGAAGAATGGACAAAATTTAAATGATAAGATAAAATTCTAATTTAAAAATATAATCCATAACATAATAATTTAAGTATAAGATAAAAATAAATACAATGCATAACATAATATACAAGACAACAATAGATACAATGCATAACATAATAATTTTAAAAATCACAACAATAATTTAATTATCGAAAAGTCGTGTCTAGATTTAACGATATTCGAAAAAGAAATTAGTGTATGATTTAAAGAAGTTGTGATTGTGATTGCGGTTGTACTTGTTGATTTCTTCTTTTAATTATTCTTAGTTGTTCTTTAGAAATTTAAAATAATATATAATTTAATATTAAATAAAAAATTTCAAAAAATTAAAATTTTATATTTCATGAAATTATATATAATGATTATTCATAAAAGAAGAGAAAGAAAGAAAAGATTTATATTACAGAATAAGAAAACAAAAAGGAAATAGAATTAATAGTATAATATTGAGGAGAAAAAAAAATTCTTTTTTAGAAAGTAGAATAAAGAATTGGATTGAAGTTGGTTGTTGAAAAAATAGAGAACTTTATATTTAGAGTGTAAACTATATATTTCCTCCAAAATATATAGTTTGACAACACTTAAGGGGTGACCTAGTGATTAGTAAATTTAATTGAGAATTGTAAGATTCAAATTTCAATAAATATAATAATTAAATATTAGGTTATTTTTTTTCCTATTCTAAATGGATATAATTAGTTATTTAATATCTATAGCTAAAAACGAGGACGCGAAATGATCCTAACACTATGAATATATATATATTACTTAATTAGTTAACATAACTATAGCTTATCTTAATTACAATTTGCGACCTATTTTTCGCTATAATTACGTGGCTCGATTTTTTAGTTTTGTATAATTCACATGTTTATATAATTCAGAATTTGTTTATATAATTTGTATAACTTCTGTATAATTTGAAATTTGTATAATTATTTACACTTATGATGTTTCTAATAGTATACATTTATTATTTTGAATTTATACAAAAATAAATAGCTTATATAAATATCCATGAATTATATAAATGTATAAATTATACAGTACACTATAGTTATGGAAGATAGTTGGATTTATAGCAAAAGTTATCCTGTATAAAACATTGCTTTTGACACATACAATGAATAAACACACACTAGAAGATATTAAAGCTTTTTTAGCTCAATGGCTTGAATATGCTTTGATTAAGCATAATAATAATTGATTTAAATGTGACCTAAGATACATCGTAAATCGTGACATAATCCAATGCGTATGCATTGCTCTTTCCTTTTATATTTGCTACACCCCTGAAAACAACTTGACCTTATTATTAATATAATATAATAAAATAGTATTTTATATTTGGTCTACATCCAAAATTGCTTTTGAAAAAACCTATTTTTAAGTTTCTGGCTTTTTAAAAAGAGAGTATCATATTTTGTTTTTGGTCATCCTAAGATGCTCATCAACGAGGGAGGTTTCTTAATTTATATTTATTATAATCGATTTAAAGAAAATAATATATTATAATTTATATTTATCATAATCGATTTTAAGAAAATAATATATTATATTAAATTCAAAGAGAGGTTTATTTAAGGGCAACTTTTATATATAGCAAATACAAAATTTATATTTGTATACTATATCAAAGTTTGTATAATTGCGCTTCATAGCAAACATAAGAACTGTATAATTCGCTACACATATAGAGAACTGTATAAAAACGAAGTGCATAAAAGGAATTGTATTATTATAAGTGTATAGAACGATTATATACCATTTGAATTTGTATAAAATGAGAAAGAGAGAGACAAAAGAGACTTGACAAGGAATATACAATTGAATCGAATTGTATAAAATGAGAAAGAGAGAAATTATATATAATTTGAAAATTGTATCAAACGAGAAAAAGAGAAAGGCAAAAGAAACTGGGCAGGGAGTATTTTTATTATATAATTATAAGTGTACAGGACGAAAATATATGTACTTGCATGTGTATATACAATTTTCTCACGCTTTATACAAATCGAAACACAATTTATACATTTCACTTCTGTTTGTATAAGTGAGAAAGGCAAGGGTGACGAGCGAGATTTGGGAGAGTGGCGAGCGAGATCTGGAAGAGGGGAGAGAGGGAACAAAAATATATGTATTTATACAATTTTCTCTGCTTCATACAATTAGAAATAATTTTTATACACTTGTGTTTGTATAAAAAGTAAGGAAGCGAGCGAGAGATTGGAGGAGAGTGGCGAGCGAGATATCTGGGAGAGAGGCGCCTGACAATTTTTTGCAAACGTTTGCTATGGAGCACAATTAAATCAAACCCTAGTTACTCCATTTATTTTAAGTTATTAATTTGCTATTATATACAATTTTCCCTTAATTTAATACTTTATCAATCTTAATATAATTAATTTATATTTATTAGTTTAAAGAAAATAATATATTATATTAAATTAAAAGAAAAGAACGATAAGGAACATTAGATCCCTTTGAGTAGTACTATATATTAAAAAATTCATCATGTATCATGTTATGTATACGTTATATTACTTTCTCCGTTTTAAAATAATATTTTTATTTCCTTTTTAGTTTGTTTAAAAAAGAATGATTCTTTTTTTTATTTGACAATAATTTAACTTTAACTTTCCACGTGACATGTTTAAAACCACAAGAATAAAGGGTATTTTGGTACATTTGACATAAATTCAATTTTGAATCACAAGATTAAAAAATCTTCTTTCTTTTTTTAAATTCTGTTTCAAGTCAAATTAGGCCATCATTTTTTAAATGGAGAGAGTATGTCTTCTTACTCTCATTAATTGTGAAAAAAATTGGTCTTCCGTAGTTAGTAATTTATGTGACTCATCGACGCTTCATTTCACCCAGTATCTAATTTTATTCTTGTAACCTATGTAACCTATATATAAGCTATTCATTCCAAGGAATTCATCATTTTTCTATTCATTCCAAGTAAGAATTTATCACCTATAAATAGTGGTCTTCCTCCTTTGTGTTGTAAAGAACAAGAGATATAGAAAAAATATAGAGTGAAAAAGATGACTAGTATTATGTTGTGTTTATATGGAGATTAGTGTAGTGAAAAAGAGAGTAGTGACATAGAAAAAAATTCTATAAGTTTTCAATTATATTCACTATACAAAAGAGAATATATATATATATATATATATATATATATATATATATATTTTTGTTGAAGGAAAGTGTTCTTTTTTTAAGTTTAGACTCTTCAACCAATCTGGAGTTGTTTGAATTGTATAACGTTATTGGGTTGTTGTATCCTGGATAGGACAAGTCAAATATGATACTGCTGGATTGGTGCAGATTATGCCGCACTGATCTTAAATCTAGCAGCTCCTTGAGGCCGAGATATCCGATTCTCTAGCCTAATAATTTATTTATTCATTTTTGTTCATTTAATTTCAAATGTGATTTACTATATTAATGGTATATACTAGGGTTTAAAATCAAATTAATTAGCTTGAGGTGGTACAAAAACAAGCCACCATTTTTTTAAAAAAATAAGTAATTTTGTCGCTAAGAAAAATTAAAAAGAAAATATTAATCAAAACCGTTGTTTATATGCTCTGACTATTAATTACCTAATCCTATTTGTGTTTAATATTCCCTCTTATCTTTCTATTGAATTGAAAAATAGATATTAAGACAGTGTTCACGTTATTGAGAGTGACACTCTAATAACTTAATGCGTGCAAGCCATAATAAGGAGATTACGAAAGGATTCATATTAAGATACGAGGTTAACTACATAGTTAAGTTTTTCTTTATTTTTTTTATGTTGTTATAACTTTCCTAGTGTTCGTTCTTTAAGTTTGGTTAATTAGTATCTATATGTTTTTTCGCACTTTTATTATTATTTTATTTTATTATGACTATTGTTTATAATGATTTAACGTATTGTTATTTTCCTCTATCTTGTTTTGACTTGTACTGAAAATATTGACATTTAATATCTAATGTTTATAATAAATTTGAATTTTGACTAAACGCATATAATTTTGAATTTAAAATTTAATTTTTTAATAAATAATAAAAAAATATTTATCGATCGTACGCCAATAAACTTAAAAGGAAACCCCAATAGCTTTGTCAACCTAAAAAAGTAGTGACTTAGTCAAGTCAATCCCCAAATATACCTCCACCTCACTACTAACCTTTTTACTCTCACACCAAAAATCAGGCTATTTCCCTCTACCTTCTTATTTTACCACTCCCATACAAAATGAAATGCGTAAGCAATGACAATATCTCACTTATATTTTTTTCCTTTGATATTTGAGATTTATATTAAAATTTAAATTATGTAATGCAGAACTGATTTGTAGAGTGATGTTCAGAACAAGATTTTCTCTATATTTAAAATTTAAATTTGAAAATGTAAAACAGTCTCATCAGTGCATCACGACAGACTCGGGTTGGTCCCACTCATCTTACTTATCCACATACAAACTTAATGTATCGACACGTGTCCATTTACTTTATTTTTTTAATTTTTATATTACTTCTCTTTTTCACGTTTATTCTAGGTCCTCCCTCCTTATCTAGCCACGTGTCCCTTTCACCTCCTATATATTTGCTTCTCCTCCTCTGTTTTCTACGTTTCAACTTTCAAAAACACCTCTTTCTCTCTGAGTAATTACAAAAACAAATTAAATCAATTCTTTTTCTTGAAGACAAAGTAATGGTGGAATTGCAATTTCCTGCTGGATTTCGATTCCATCCAACTGATGAAGAGCTTGTGATGCATTATTTATGTCGAAAATGCGACGCACAGCCAATTGCTGTTCCGATTATAGCTGAAATTGATCTCTACAAGTACAATCCATGGGATCTACCTGGTAATTTTTCATCATTTTATTTACTTAGCTGTTGTTTTTTTTTTTTGCACAATTTTGATGATTTTTTTTCTTCAGATTTGGCTTTGTATGGTGAGAAAGAGTGGTATTTCTTTTCGCCGAGAGATCGGAAGTATCCGAACGGTTCACGGCCGAACCGAGCTGCGGGGAGTGGATACTGGAAGGCGACGGGTGCGGATAAGCCGATTGGTCGTCCAAAGTCGATGGGAATTAAGAAAGCTTTGGTGTTTTACGCAGGAAAAGCTCCGAAGGGAGAAAAAACAAATTGGATTATGCACGAATATCGACTTGCTCATGTTGATCGATCTGCTCGTAACAAAAACAACAGCCTAAGAGTGAGTAAAATGAACTGAATTAAGTGATTTTGAGATTTGAATCATTTTGACTAATCGAATGTTTTTTTTTTTAAAGCTCGATGATTGGGTTTTATGTCGAATCTACAATAAGAAAGGTACAATTGAGAAGAATCAACTGAATATCCGAAAAATGAACGGTGAAATGTCGCCGGCGGTGAGTGAAGGTGATGTAAAGCCTGAGATCGTGCCGATTTCAGTTTCAACAAACCCATCTTCGACGTCTTATCACGTTTACAATGACTTCACGTACTTTAATTCACCAGATTCTCTTACGAAACTTCACGCCGATTCCAGCTGCTCGGAGCACGTACCTTCGCCGGAGTTCACATATGAGAAGGAAGTTCAGAGTGAGCCGAAGCCGAAACCGAGTGAGTGGGAAAAAACTGCCCTTGATTTTCCATTTAATTACACAGATGCCACTGCTTCTGAGTTGCAGAGTTGTTATGAGATGTCACCGCTACAAGATATATTCATGTATCTGCAAAAGCCGTTTTGAGTGGGCCTCGCATTGTTGTTCGCACGTGCGAATGAGACTGAAGTCGATGACTTGGCACGTGCCGATGATTTGTAGGAATTGAAATATTAGTATTTTTGGGTTTTTTCATTTGCTTTCACATTAGCTATTTTTTTTTGTTTTGGAGAAAAAAAAAGCATATTTGGTCGTATATAGTTTTATTTTTTCGAAGAAGGAAGAAAAATTAGTAGAAAACAAAGTTGTGAAATGATATATTTATTGGATTTATTAGAATACTTGTGGAAGTTTTGGATTAGTACTCATAATTTCATGTATGTATATGATTTAGAGGTATTACAAATGAGCTCAATTCGATTTTCTTCAGAATTCTAAGGATCGAGTTCAAAATAATTTGAATTAGATTATACTCATTCAAGTCTAGCTCAATTTGATTTTCAATTTTAATTTGTGTATGAATTGTTTATTTACATTAATATAGTGTATGTGCCTATATTGAAGTATTAATTAAAATCTATTTTATATCTTTTAAAATTTATCTATTTTTTGATATATTTTTTTTAAAATTTTTTTATTCTAAAGTCAAATTATGGTTATAAAACTTAGCAAACAATATACTAAAATTATTGAAAATAAGCGAATTAGATTGAGCGAGTGAAGACTTAATCGATCCAATTTATTTTTAATACCATTTGAGCCAAATTTATTCGAGCTCAAAATAAACTTTAACGCATTTTAAGATTTTCAATTTTAACTAAATTCGCTCCTTTGACATTTTAAAATTATAATCTCTCTTGTTGACCTTTTGATTTTTAAATATGAATGATTACTCGAGTCCGAAATTAAAACGGTACGAAATTTTAACAAAAATTCCAAAACGGTAAATAAAATTTTATACCAAAACGGTAAAATCGCTGCAGGCGCAGCGACTTACCTCACCTGAAAAAGTAAAATCGCTGTTGAGGTAGCGATTTTGCAAAAATTATTTTTTTTTAATAAAAAACTGAAATCGCTGCCTAAGTAGCGATTTCAAAATTTTGCTTCTTCCAAATCGCTGCTTTGGCAGCGATTTCATATTATTTTTTATTAAAAAAAAAAAGGTATATCGCTGCCAGTGCAGCGATTTACCAAAAAATAATTATTTTTTTTATAATATAAATCGCTGCCACTGCAGCGATTTATAAAAAAAATAATTTTTTTAATAATATAAATCGCTGCCAATGCAGCGATTTATAAAAAAAAATAAAAATTTATAACATAAATAGCTGCAAGGGCAGCGATTTATGTTATAGGATGTGATGATGTGACTAAGAAGATTGTAATAAAAGCAAATTAATGAGTTGTTTATTGAGATATAGTAATTTACATTAGAAAAAAAAGTAAAATTAATGAGTTTTTTATTGAGATATAGTAATTTACATTAGAAAAAAAAAAGTTAAATTAATGAGTTTTTTATAAATCGCTGCACTGGCAGCGATTTATATTATTAAATTTTTTTTTTTATAAATCGCTGCAGTGGCAGCGATTTATATTATAAAAAAATAATTTTTTTTGGTAAATCGCTCCACTGGCAGCGATATACCTTATTTTTTAAAAAAAAAATTATAATTAAAAAATAATATGAAATCGCTGCCAAAGCAGCGATTTGGAAGAAGCAAAATTTTGAAATCGCTGCTTAGGCAGCGATTTCAGTTTTTTATTAAAAAATAATAATTTTTTCAAAATCGCTGCCTCAGCAGCGATTTTACTTTTTCAGGTGAAGTAAGTCGCTGCGCCTGCAGCGATTTTACTGTTTAGGTTAATATAAAATTTTATATACCGTTTTGGAATTTTTGTTAAAATTTTGTACCGTTTTAGTTTCGGATTCATGATTACTCGTACATAAGTTATTAATGATTGATTAACATGGATTGTGGTGTACTGGTAAGAGTGTTTCATCCTTAATCAAAAGTCTCGGGTTCGAGTCCTGGGTTTGAAGAATAAGTTATTAATGATTGATCAATATGGATTGTGGTGTACTGGTAAGAGTGTTTCATCCTTAATCAAAAGTCTCGGGTTCGAGTCCTGGGTTTTGAAGAAAAATTTATTGGGAGTGCCACCTCCGAATGGGCCTTGCAGTACGCAATTCAAATTTAATCGAAGCTCTAATATAGACTCTGAACACCAGGTGAAAAACCCAAAAAAGAAAAGGTTATTAATGATTGAGAGAAAGGTTAGTGAGCTTCTATTTGCAGATATCGACCCTTTACTCAATTGGGCAAATGATCTGAAAATCAAGGAAAGCTCACTAGTCACTACTACTAAAATACAAAAGATTGGAAAATATTGTAATCTTGCGATATCTAACTAATAATTAGTACTTCTTCTATTTCAATTTAATTAATTTATTTTTTTAAAAATATCTTTTTAATTTGTTAAGAACTCTATTTCAATTTAATTAATTTTTTTTTTTAAAATATCTTTTAAATTTGTTAAGAACTCTGAAATTCCACGTGACATATTCAAGACTCGTACAAACTCGATACCTTTGGACCATCTAATTAACAATGACATACATGTAATGTATACCTCAAACATATTTGACATACTAAATGGTTGATTTTTAAATTTAAATTTCAAAAACTTTCTAATTAGACTTCATGTTCAATAACAAAGACAAATAAATAAATAATATATTATTCCATTGATTAATTGACAAAGTGGTTTAATTTGTTGCAACATCCTTTTCACTCTTCAATCTCTCAAAACCCAATTATGTTAAGATGGTAAACTGACAGGATATGCCCCTAAAGCTATTGATTCATCAAGAAGCAAATGCAACTGCCAAAATATCTGTTGAAAGAGTTGAGATCTGCAAAATTAGTAATTTTGAAAATGTAGTTGGACAGAGTAAATACGAAGCAAAACTAATAAACTTTATTGTGCCAGGCCTTCTGCACAGCAATCACCTTTGGCATTTGTTGCATAACAAATGAACCACTGGGATTTGGAATAAACATTCCGTTTTTCTAATCATGACGACTACTTGATATTCATATTTCTAAGAACCGCAGAAACTGTACAATTTGGTGCTTAAAAGCTAGGTGTAACTAACTTCTTTCTACTTGCAAATATCTTACTATTTTACAGTTGTAACACAGGTAGCAAAGCTTTAGATATGACTTTACCCCATAGGCTCGAACATGAACAGAAGATTGTTCTTTACCATGTTCAACTCTCAAGTTTGCATTATTTCTGTCTTGCTTTCTTTCACTCACTATCGCTATGAGTCCTACTGGACCAGCTAATCTCAATCTCCAGAGTCCGTGATGAGCCATCCTTGTTGTTGTCCTGGCTGAGGCTGAAAAGGCCACTATACAGACCTTCACTAACAACTTTATCAATTTGGATTGTTACCCTCCCGATAGTGGTCTGAAACAAAAGTTTACTCATCAGAAATGCTGAGACTGATGTTAAGTAGGAGTGACCTGCACTAGGCAAGCCCGGTGCAACGAGCTCGATCCAGAAGACAAACGCAAGGGGTTTTCAACTTGAGACCTCCAACATGAAAGTCCCAAGCCCAAACCACTGGGAAACCCCGAAGGGTGTTCTAGCTGGAAGTTCATTGGTCAAAGAATATAAACTTCACATCAGACATTCAGAATATAAAGCTATTTACCTTCCCAAATGTGTTTTTGCTTTTGCACAAGATATGTAACTTTTGTCCCTTGGGTGGTACATCAAAAGCCCATGTGAAGCCTTCTTCCCATTCTGGTGACGTACTGTGACTCACAACCTAATCATGAACCATAGATTGTTAATATGAACGCAGATCACCAAAACAAGAAGCTTTTTTATATACAAGGTTCTTTAACACATTCCTAAACCTAAATGTCTTAATCGGTAGACATAATTTATTCCTCTCTTGGAAGTTCCTATGAAGTACAATCAAGTAAACTGCAATTCAAATAAATTTCAGAATAAAAAAGGGAAGAAGAAACCACACGAAAATATCACACAAAAAATGTTCTTAGCATGACTAGATCTTATAATTGTTGCATGAGCTTAATATGATTATCCTGTGTTTCTAGGACTTTTCAAATATGCCGACGCACCCATGTATTATACTACTTTTGGAGAATTGAATATGCACCTGACAATATTTTTGTGATTATCTATAGAGATCCATGGAAATCATCACTGTCTTATGCAAAGAGTTATATAAGACATCATGTAATTAAACATTCAAGCACACAAGCAATTTGTATAAAGCACCACTATCGCTGGCATGCCTTAAATACCTTCAAAGTAATGTCTAGTCACCCAGAACTGAGCATCAAGGTAATGTGAGACGACATTCTGTTTCTTCCTCACACGAAAATCATTTTATAGTTCTTTTCCTAATTTTGAATATAATTACAGGATAAATTTGTTATTTTGAGATCAGATTTATAATAAGAAGTTGATCTTGGAAGCTCTACATTTTTAAAAAGGAAATAGTGGAGAGATTATGGTACAAGGATTACTTTTGTGAAGGATCCACAATTTAATAATTTTTCTAATGGAAAAAAAAACTAGGGAATTATAATATTTGGATAGGGAAATTATATTTTTAATATAGTATATTCCAGATGCAAATGTTCCAACCACCAGCGACTTCATTGACTTGTTATAGTCTCACAAAATATTGGAGACTATAAACTACCCTACTATACTCACTGCCCCTAGTTTGGGTCGTGACAGTGCAATACACATACCCAACTATACTCAGTGTAGCTGTGATGGTACTTAACAGTTAACACATATACCCCCAGTATAGCTGATGTAGGCTGTGATTGTACAAAATTGTCATTCTCATGATAAGTTAATGATTTCAAAAGTATAAAACAGATTTTAGAATAACAAAAGCGTTTGTGCTTCATCAACAATTATAAAGTGCTGGCTCATTACCTTTGTTTGCCGTGATGGACCATTTCCAATAGTCAATTGACAAAAAGCATTAGTTCCTCCCATCACCTGCTTTAAATTGTTTGCACGCTTGATTGTGACTGTCAAACAACCTGGTAAGCAATGCAACAGACTGTCTGCTCTATCATGGAAACTTGGTGGGCAAGTCTTCATTAGTATCTGCAATACTGGAATGGCTTCAGCAGCAACCATTGCTTGTGAGTTTGACACATCCATTGGCATGGTTGACCATGATTGCTTGAGTAAGCATAGTGTAGTCAATACTGAATCCTGTGCAGGCTCACTACCAGACTTCAATGCAGCCACCAGATGAGGGATACAAAGCGTAGCAGCATCAGTAACATGGAGCTTGGGAAAATTAGAAAATATAACATGAATTGTCCGGAGAATCTCCTCACTAGCAGTTGCCTTGTTCCACAATTCCTTATCAAGTGCAGCTGCATTTCAAGGAATTTTAAAATGTTTTTAGCAAATAAAAGGAAAAGGAAATACTTGTACTACAGTCATGACAAGAAGAAGGAACAAAAAAGAGATGAGAACAAAAGGTATGCAACTAAGATTTAGGATTTGGTCAGCTTAAGACATTAGATCATGGAAAATTTGAATTTCGAAATTCATAGATCAGAAATATTAATAGCTGCATTGGAGCGGTACAAGAAAAATTAGACAACGAAAGAATAAGCATCGGGTAACAGTTTGGCATCTTGTTACTTAGTATACAGGGTCGTTTTATTTTTATTTTTTACAAGTAGGATCGTTTTATTTAATGGCATTAGGTCTTATGTCTACCAATCTAGTGCACTATGTTTTTCCTTTTGTCAGCTGTCCAATTCTTTGAAGCACTAACTTTAGCTTACAGATCTAGTTTCTGAAAATGGCTCTGAATCTGTAGCTATCAATTAAGTGCTAGCTTCTAAAGTGACTGAAAAGCTATAGCTTTCAATTTATTGTTTCAAGACTTTACCTTCAACTTGTGGGGTATAAATCAAAATGTGAAAAGAAAAATAATTGCAGCATAAACTTTCTAAGGGTAAAATATTGGAACATATATACATCTGAAGACTCCTTTTCTGGGTTTTTAGCAGATTGCATGTAACATTATTTTCGTGTAGGCTTTGGATGGTTCATGTATATTTCCATAAAAGCTCTTCACCAGATGTAGGTGCTTCATCATCATCGCACTTCCAACAATTAAAAATGAAAAGCAAGTACTCCTATTTGTCCCAATTTATGCGGCACACTTTCCTATTTAGTTTGTTCCAAAAAGAATGTCACCTTTAGAAAAAAAATTGAACTTCAAAATTCTCATTTATTTAGGTGATTTATAGCCATACAAATGTCTAAGGCTAGTCTTACATACAATTTTACTTCAAAAAACTTTTACCCTTAATGAGATGATTATAGCAACATAAATGTCCAAGGCACGTTTTAGATCACAAGTTTCAGAAATCTTGCTTTCTCTTTAAAGTTGTGACGAGTAAAAACGTGAACATAAAATTGGAGGGGGGTTACTTAACAAGCAAGTTACCTGTCAAAGATCTGATAAGCTCGTTTGATACATATTCTTGAAGCGTGTGATTTGAGAATAAAAACCTTACGAGCAGAGATGCTTGTACTACAATTTCTGTATTAGGGGCTATAAGCAGTTCTTGAACCATTAAAATTCCACCTGCGTCTGCAACAGCTCTCCTGTTTGTTCTACTGCTCATTACAAAATTTTGCAATGCACAAATTGCCACCATTTGCATTTCTTCTGTTGGTTCATCTTCAAGCAAGCTTATCAGAGCTCGACAGGCTGAGACAGAATCACTCGATCTAGCTAGTCCTTCATGCTGGGAGAGATCACCAAGAGCGAGAGCTGCAAGAAGCCTACCAGTTGGCGATCTAGACTGTGGATCCAACAAATATTGTGCCAGAGGAGCAATTGCATATTTAGATACCTTCAGCTGTCGTACCCTGACATTGTTGAAAAGGGCTTCAAGTAATCTTCCCGATGCTTCTTCACACTGGTGAGATCTTAGCAGATCCAGAAGGGCATCAACTGCGCCTGCTTCAGCCATCAGTTCCGCACATGAAATATCGGCCTTTTCATGAACTATAAGTGCATCTAGTGCAAGAGTGATAGTGGTCTCGACTGTTGAACGCAGCATCTTTACAAGAACCACCAGGGGAACTTTGAAGTAGTAATCAGAGTTAGAGCATAGGACATTGCAGAGAACCATAGCTGCTGACTCCCACAATGCAGGCGGTACAGGGTCGTCTTGAACAATAACCTTTGCAAGCTCAAAAATACCGCCAGCATCAGCAACTGCTTTTGGCCAGCTTAATGAGATATTTTCCAAAGCTTTAATTGCCGTCTGTTGTAAGTTCAAAATACCAATGCCTGCTAGCTGCACAAGAGGCACTACAGCATTTTTTGTAGTTATATCCTGCTTAAAATGCTCTTGTGCAAGGAGGTGAGATAACAATTCAGTCCCAAGTTGCTGGATATCTTGAGATGGAGACTCAAGAAAGGAAATCAGAGGCTCAATAACCTGGCTAGGAGAAAGATTCAGAGTTGAAAGACTTTGTGGCTTCTCTAGAATATTTACAAGAGTCTGCAAAGCACTGTGCTGTCCCCACAGTCCAATATCTGACCGTAGTAAAACCATAAAGAGAGGTTCTACAATTTTTGCAGCTGATGTGCTTTTCGAAATAGCACTACTATTTGTCAATATGCGGAAGAGTTCTGCAATAGTGGAGCATAGGGAACTGGATGCAGTTGGGAGCAGCTCAAGGCAATTCTCTATTATGCCTGCCTTGACCATATCCATCTTGCGGGGAGTTCGGTCTTTACCCAACTTAATAAGTGCACAAATACTCGCGTCGCTGAGCCGGTGGTTTGAGCTACAAATCAAATGAACCAGAAGATCAACCAGATCATAAGCTGATGCAACCTCCACCAACTGCTCATCATCCAACAAGCTCTCAAAAGCACAAACTGCTGATTCCACAGCCCGTTCTGCATCAGATTGCATTAGCATTACTAGGGGATCCACAAATTCAGAAGCAATTGGCAATGCTCTGACTTTTGGATCACCAAAAAGTACAAAGCATAACTCGGCAGCATCACTTTTCAGTTCCAATGGAGAAGCTGAAGAAAGAATCTTATGTAGACTCTTAAGGGGATTCCTTTCTAGATCAGCCATCAGTAATGTTTTTGAATCACTTTCTGATGTCAACTTAATCAAGGCGCTAAGAGCAACTTTCTTTTCACTTTCTAATGCAGCATCAAGCATGTCAACTAATGGCTGAATGGCTTGAATTGATGTTTCTGAATCTCGGATGTTCTCAGCATCAAAAAGTTCATTTAAAGCCCGAGCAGCACTCAGCCTTGCATTTCTTGACCCCAAATGAAGAACAGCAATCAGTTGTATTGAGCAACTAACTGCTGCTTCATACTGGAGAAGATCAGAATTGCTGAAGAGTATTCTCAGTAGCTCAGAAATAGTTGCCTCAGTCAAGTCTTGAGGACTCAAAGATAGGTACTTTGTTAGAGCCTCCAGTGCCCCAGCTTCAGCCATGATTAATTTGTTTGCATCGTTACCATCTGCAAGTTGTATCAAGAGACACACAGCCAATGGAGGTGCACCTGGTCTATCAGGAAGTGGTTTTAACAGATCTACTAGTAGAGGAATAGTCTTGCGCACAGTTGAACCAACTCTCACATCATCAATTTCAAAAAGATATTCCAGGGCAACCTGATCAGGGTTTCTAACCAATAAAAATTCTTCAGAGAGAGAAACAAGATTCGGCATATCAATTTCAATGTGACCAATCAAGCTCACTAAACCAGCAATTGCACCTGAATTCGCAATAGTAAGATTTATTCCCTTGTCCCTCTGACAAACAAGACTAGCTATTGCCTGAGCAGCAAAAAAACGATCAATCATTTCATCAGATTTCAGAAGATGTGCAAGCAAGGGTATAAAACGCATGGATGTTGGAGAGGATACTATATTGGCATCTTGGAATAATATCGCCAAAAGCAAAGCACTGATCCACATGCCCTCTGCATCTTCAAACTCTGCCTGCCATATCAAATTTTTCTTCAGTTCACTTGACCAGATAAAAACTTCAAAAAGAGCATGTGAACCTTCATTACTTCTGATGATTGGACTCAACAAAGGTGACAATGAATCAGTTACTTGCTTATCAACCTTTTCTTAATTTGTTAATTATTTTTTCATTAATTTCATCTCAGTTGCCAAAGTTGAGAGGGTAAACTTGCATATTCAGGTACTCCGAAAAACTTTCATGTAGCAACTCAAGTGGTTTCTATCAAGAGCTAGCACATGGCAAAGACAAAGAGAAACCAGTATAACACAAGATGAGACATGACACTTCAAATGCATTAGTTTTTATCATGATCCAAAAACATGAAGTGAGACTTTAATGTTGGCCCTAATCCAGAAGTATGTAATTTATACAGATTATACCTCACAGCCTTGTGAATTCATTATTTTGGGTAGTTCCTACAAAGGATCGGACTAATGACGTATACAATATTCGGATTCTCGATGTAGATGCTACATCGTTAGTTAAGTCAGGTAAATGAAACATTCAACAGTTTTAAATAGTTTTACAGTACCGCCCATCAGGTGCTCAATCAACAACATACCCAGTGTATTCCACAAGTGGGCTCTAGGGAGGGTAGTGTGTATGCACTACGCAGTCTTACCCTTACCTTTTGAAGGTAGAGAGCTGTTTCTGACAAACTCTCAGCTCCATCAGGTATTACAATCAGTCTACATTAAACCGCACAAAGAATAATAACCTGGACCAAGGTCCAAAAATCAAAAGTACTGAATAAAATTAGCCAAACAACACTTATATGGTTCCAAGTTGAAATCAAATTTGGTTCTTAAAGAAGAGGCCTGCAGCACAAAGACAGTCAGAATTATACAATGTCTACCTGTTGATTGTAAGTGTGTCTTGCAAGCTTGTCAGCAAGAGCCTCAAGCCCCCCCGCTTCCTGAACAGTGGACTTGCTATTTATATGAAATGATGAAATTATTGATAGCAGCCAAAGGGCAACAGTACCCCCCAAGACCATTGCTGGATCTGGAACCTCAAACTCATTTCCTTCCCCAAATGGAGTTCTTTCTGTGAAACCCCTAGGGGTTCTGACTTCAATTTCTAGAGAAGAACAGTTAGAGTTTTTCTTCATCATTTCAACTAATGCATATATAAGAGGTTTCAAGTACCCAGATGCATAAAGTGCATCCATTGACTGAGCTTTGTGTTCCTTGGCAGCACAAATAACCAATGCTGTCCCACCAACACTTACTTCTAGGCTGCTAGAGTTCATTATTCTATCAGCCAATGCACCTATTGACCTGGATCTTGACACTAATAGGTCACCTAGCACAACTGGTTGATCTCCACAGAGCCTCGATAGAATTTCTATTGCTTTATCTTGTACCATTGGAGATCCCTCACATAGGCAATGTATAAGAGGCTCTAAACTAGATGGAACTTCAACAAGGGTAGACCAGGGGTTGTATGTTGAATGTGTGCCTTGCTTTTCCCTAGCAAGAAGTGCAATAACATCTAAGGCGTCTGCAGCATCAGTTCCATCTGCACTCATTGCTTTTAAGGATTCTGCAATAGCGAGAACAGCAAATCGACACTGAGCAGTTCCCGTCAGTACATCTCCCACTGGAAAATGCCTCAATATTTGATGAAGGCCACGTGATGCATTTTTCTTACCTTCTATTGATCCTTCTCCTAGAACTCGGGTAAAAGCTGAAACAACATCTTCAGCCAGAGCTTCCGCAGCTATTTCTGGATCAGACAACAGATTGGCTAAAGCAGCCATTGCAGTCTCTGCAGAATCAATAGATGCAGTTTTAGCCAACTTAATCAGTGGTCTTACATCTCCTTCAGCAATATAAAGCATCTTATTTGTAGATTTTTCTTTTGTTGGACGGGACAAAGCACCCAAGGCTCGAGCTGACTGTGTTGCAACAACTGGAGTTTTGCTAGTCAAAAGCTTCTTGAAAGGATTAACCACTTCATCCACTGCGAGGCTGTCACAAATATCATGCCGACTGCTGAAGAGGTCTGCCAAGACAGAGGCAGCATATTCTTGAGTCTTTTCATTTGAGGAATTCAGAGCTAGGACAAGTGATTTTAGCCCTTCGTTAGCAGCAGCCCCTTTATGTACAAGGTCACTCTGAGATGCCATGGTAAGCACATGACCTAACACCTTAATTACATGGGCCTTTGAGCTTGGTGAATCTCCCTTCAGCAACAGTAGCAATTGATTTATAGTAGCCGGGTCAGCAGTAGTGATTAGTTTTGTTAGGGATCTAGCTGATGCTTCTTGTCCCTTTGGTCCACCATTTTTTAGAAGCCACAAGAACGAGTGTATAGCTCCAGCACTTTCAACACAGGCACGAATGTCTTCACTATGGCAGCACAGGTTATACATAACATGTGCTGCATCTTCCTTAGCCTTCTGAGACCCCGTTTCTAGTAACTGAACAAGTGGCGGAATCCCACCAGCAGCAGTGATTGCCCACTTGCTGTCATCAACTTGGTCAGTTAGGATTGCAAACATCTCAACAGCATACTCTTGATGTTGTTCACTGGATAACCCCAGCAGTGATATCAGTAACTGAATTCCTTCTCTCTTTCCAATTGCATCCCAGATACTCACTCCATCACAACATAACTGTATTAAAGAGAGTATCAGATACTCTTGTGCATCACCACTGGCCATTGTTATAAGGCCCGTAAGAACCTTCTTAGATTCTGATTGGTGGACGAGATTCGACAGATGAGCATTGCCATAAAGACTTGCCATTGCCTCAAGGAGACGTTCTTGGACCAACTTATTATCCCGCGGCTTTAGAAGCATTATTAGAATATTCTCAACCTTTGTTGCATCAAAAATTTCTTCTGCATTTGGCTCAAAGATCATAAGAGCATAAGCAAGTGCTCCAATTATATCAGCAACAGGAGCAGCTAATCTTGGGGACTGAGAAAGTTCACCAAGATACAGCACGAGGGCACACACTCCACCGAATATATTGGATAAAGCTTGTGTCGCATGCCACTGCAAAAGCTCTCCTCCTTCGCCTTGCATACATTCTTTGGATGGAGCTACGACAGCCCCTATGAGAATTGGCACACCATGTGAGTCAACAACAGCTTTCTTTGCTTGGGTTGATTTGAGAGAAAGAACCTCCAAAGCCTCAGCTGCACTGGCACGAACACACACATCATTTTTCTGATGTAAGAGGCCTAGGAGAGCTTTGATTGCTCCAGAATCAATTATTTTGGGAATGCTGTCACTGACTGCCAACATTACTCGGGCCAATAGCGAAGCTGCATTTGCTTGAGCTGCAGCATTATCAGAAGAAAGAAGTCCTAAAATAATGTCAACTCCACCTCCCTCAAGTGTTGCCTTCCAATATCCATCTTTATCACCACAGAGATTTCTCAAGGCCCCTGTGACAAATCCCTCTACTGTTTTATCCTGCTTCTGCTTTGGGTTAAGCTGCTCCCACAAAGTTGGTACTACACCCTCTGTAACAAATATTTTAGTGCCAATAGGATCATCTGAGAGGCCATTAGATGACACCTGAAAAATTGCTTCTGCAGCTGCCTTCCTTGCTTCAGTGGAATCCGACTTCAAAACTGAAAGTAGAGGTGGAATACATCCACCTAGAAGAACCTTCAACCTTAAGTCTTCATTTTTACATAATATAGATAAGGTTGCAGCAACATTTACTTTTGCCAAAGGAGTGCCATTTCTGAGAATGAATATGAATAATGGCATTGCTTGGCCATGTGAACAAATAAGACCTCGTGCTTCCTTTCTTGCTTTGGCTATGCCGAGCAAGCGTGCTGTAGTAAGTTCTTTTTCATGTGGGGAAGATTTATTTGCATGCAGCTGCTCAATAAGTTGAGCAACCGTTGACATTGTCTTTTCTTGATCATCCATTTCAGCAGTTCCATTGGCCTCACTAGAAGTAAACAACATCTTTTATTCTCAATATAAATCATAGTATGCCTCATAAATTGATGAAAAAGTAAGGCATAAAATTAAAGCAAGCAATGTGGACATGATTTCTGTCTTGAGACAATTAGTGATAGGTAACAAATCAGTGATTGTATATGCCCAATAAACCCTGGTCCTCCAAGTGTTCCGTGTATGTTAAAAATAAAAGATAGACGAATCAGAAAAGCTCAGCAGCCAGGAAGTAAAATTCTCTACTTAACTTCAAGCAAAAATATAAAAGAATTGTTATGGAACAAATTCTCTGATTAGTAAATGTTCTGGTACAGATTTTAAACCAACCCAACTAGCACATTTACATATCTTACATTCACATGAAAGGGGGGGTTAACAGACCTGTTCTTCTGAGAAGAGAATGAACCCTTTCTGACCCTTGGATCAGGGGAAGCAGATTTCGACATTGGCAACAACACTCCACTTTGAAACTCTTCTTGCTTCCTACATAATGTAACTACCTCACATCAGTGTAGAATTCAGGTTTGCTTGATCAATGATACCACAACCATAAAAATCAAAGGGAAAAATCACTGAAAAAACGAACAATGTGGATAAATTTGCTCCCTGATATGCTTGACTTTGACAAAAAAATCCATTTTAGACCAAACCACTTCACAAACTTAATCTTGAAGAAAAGGGGTATTTACCGTGGCCAAAAAAATTTCCCCCAATGCTGCAAAATTCAGCTCCTCTGTTGCTCTTCTAGGTTAAACTTTAACAATTTACAAGCTGGAAAACCCCCATTTTTCACATAGCTGGACAAAAATTGAAAATTGGCCAAAAAAGGTTCTGCATAAACCCCCAAAAAATAATCAAAATCATACCCAGATCTCCATTAAAACCTATACATGCAGGTGAGTGAGACTCTTATACATACATTACATTATTATAATACACAAACCACATGCATATAATTTGGAAAACGGAATAATCAAATTGAAAAAAAAAAGTTATGAATTAATAAAAACCATTTAAAAACTGTAAAAACAACAAATATACAGAGATCGAATCAGAAGGAACCATTACAGAATCTTACTTAAACAATGAATGTCTGTATACATTACCCACGATACGTCAAATTAATAACAATATTTTATTCATTTGAAAACTAATTTACAGAAAAATAAATAATAAATTACAAAATGTTCCAAAAAATTGTACCTTTTGAGTGAAAATTTTAACAGTTTCTGCAGAAGAACATCATCATCATCATCATCAATGGAGGGAGACAAGCAGGTGTAGAGAGAGAAAGAGAACAAGAGAGAGAGACTGAAGTCTAATTTGACTCTTTCATTGCTTCATTTCTCCTGAATTGTTTTGACACTTGGTTTCTTTTTTTTTTCACAGGACACTAGTATGGGTTAATTAAAAAAATATTTTCGCCGTTTTATTTTACGTGACAATTTTTTCTTTTTCGTTTATCTCTAAGGTATATATAAATTTATTATGATTAAAAATAATTTATGTTAAAGTTATCCTATTAACCTAATGAGACTATTTGATTAATGACCACATAAGTTTTTAAAAATTCTGTTAAATTATAAAAAAAAAAAGTCTGAAATATATTCAAATTTTAACCTAAAGTGTATCTCAAAGGTATATATGAATTTATTATGATTAAAAATAATTTATGTTAAAATTATCCTATTAGCCTAATGAGATTATTTGATTAATGACCACATAAGTATCTAAAAATTCTCTTAAATTATAAAGAAAATTTTTAAATATATTCAAACTTTAACCTAAAGTGTAAAAAGAGATAAAATTATAATGTAAGATTCACACGAATTTAAACTTGAAATCTCTAAGAAAAATTTGAACATTTTTATAGAAGTTAAACAATAATATGTAAAATTATTGAGGATTAAAATCGCGGCGAATTGGATGGACCATGACCCAATCTAATTTTTAGCCCATTTGAGTCCAATTCATTTGAACCCAAAGTAAGCTTCGACAGATCAAGAGCTAACACAATTTCTATTTTAACTCATTCTAGTATCTCTAGTTCCGACCTAATCCACTCATTTTTAACACCCTTAAGTATGCTTGTTTAAAAAGTGTTCAAAATTATTTATATATATATATATATAAAAGTAAAAATTTAATTTACAAGCTACATATATAATATAATTTTTTATCTCGATAAAGATGTTCAACTCGAAAATGGCTATAGAAAATTACTAAAGATTAGTACAAACTACAGACACAAGTTTTAAAGCAAGTTTATATGGAACAAGTTCATGCCATTTGGTCAAAGAGGAACACCACAGTATTTTTTAACAGAAAGGGCAATAGCATGCATTTTCAATGTTAGAGCATCAATGAAACTTGTATACTTTTTGTATCAATGCCGTCTCAAACGAATTTGGGGTCTAAAGTCAAATTTTATAGAGAGATTCTAATTTATTTATTTTTTTGACATATAAAAACTAAATAATAAAAGCATATTAGTATAACTGTAAAAGTAATGTCTAAAAAAAAATAGAATATATACATAGACCATAGTAATTAAAAATGTAAATAATGCAATTTTTTGATGAAAAAAATATAATATAAACTTAAAATAATAAAATCTAGTTCAAAATTTTGAGAAGGTAATATAATTTGAAATAGTATTGCATTGAATTGATAAGCTAAATATAATTATATTAAAATAGTATTCATTTGTTCTAGTGCTTGAAATTTAAAGAAAATATCAAACGGTAGTAAAACCAAGATTTTCATTGAGAGTTCAAATTATGAAAAAAAAAAATAAACACAAATAGCCAAAGGAGGTTTAATATCAATTATATATACATAAAAAATAATTTTAACATAGTTTCCACTTGAAAGTCTCATCTGATAGTAATCATCCCTTGCTTGGAGAAAATATGTTGGTCTAGAGTAGAATTAGGCAATTAAATTTGAAAAAGAAATCCATATTTCCTGTGTTGTATAATATACGTAGAACACTACGTGTGACACAAATTTTTTATGTAAAACGTATATATCTATTTATTTAAATTTTTTCAAATTTAAATATCTTTTTATTCTCGTTTAAAATTGTTGGGCATAAGTTACGCCCAAATTCCGGGACCATGAGATCCAACTACTCTAATTTAACTAGATAGATGACCCCTAACCACATTTTACAATTTAATATAAAAAAAAATATTTGAATCACAAACAAGAAAAATCCTTTCAAAAACGATACAAAATACCTATTCTAGACAAGTGCAAAAGTTTCCAATAGAGTATAATCAGAATATAAAATAAATAATATAAAAAAAATCGACATAACTTTTACTTGAGAATAATGTAGATAGAAATTGATGATAAATAGTGTCATTTCATAATTCAAAAAACATGAAAGTAACGACGATAGTAAAGTTTTTTTCTTAATGTAACATGATACTTTAACTATAATTGATATACACCCATCATCTTGATTTAGTTTTAAAAACTCATTTTTAAAGAAATATATCAAATTCACTCATGCAAGATCCATTTGGTTAGTTTTTCTATGCAAAGAAAAAATGGAAAATGTTCTTTTGTGTTCACATGATGTTGTAATTTCTTTGATGATTGACCCTAGCTTGTCATTGGTGACATTGAATTTGAGACGTTGGGTATTTGATTAAGGACTCTTCACAGCTTGAAACTCTCTAAAAAGTCTAAAGTTGGATACCGTAAAGTTATGCAATGAAGCTATTGTGAATTTACTGTTCAAGTAGTTCGACATTAAAAATTCTGAAGTCATTATTATTCTTTGACGTAATTTCTTTTTCATATTGTAATTACTTCTTCAAACATAAAAAAGAACTCAAGGATTCAAATGAATCGAAAACATGAGTCTATTTATATTTGGAGAAGTAATTTCTATATGATAAAAAAAATTCAAGGAATAATGATAGCTCCAAAATTTCTAATGTGGAATGATGTGACAGCAAATCTCACAGTAGCCTCATTGTATAATTCAATTGTATCTAACATTAGGCTCTTTAGAAGGGTTCCAAGTTATGATATCCTTTATTAAATACATAATGCCTAAAATCCAATGCAATCTATGACAAGTTAGTGTATATAAATATGTATGTGATATCAACATTAAGTGAACACTAAAAAAAAAAACATCTTCCACTTTAAAACTAATCCAATGGATCTTACCACACCCTTGCCTTGACAGAATACTCAAAATAGTAAAAATAATAATAATAATAATTAGATTTGAAGAAAAAAGAGTAAAATTTAGAAATTTTCATTTCACTTTTAACTTCAAAAATCAACCTAATTTCTATAATATCATATTCTAAAACTGAAGACGAAGCGGTCACTATATTGGGAGGCAAGAAATGACCGCGACTTAAGAATAAAGTACTCTTGAAAAGACTATAGGAACGGGGGAATGACTACCTGTAGTAAACCACATGATAATACGAGCCGATCAGAAAAGCAAGACTTAGACTACCAGATCCTGAACACAATCTTCCTAGAAATGGAGAGCAAATCAGGATGGATATATATCAATTTTACTTAATATTGTGTTCATTTGTAAACAAATTGAACTGAACTTATATATGTTGGTAGAAATCAAGAGTCCATACAATAATAGTGGTTGTATAACCTATGCAAATCAAATTTATACTTCTTACAAAGGTAAGATATTAAAAAAATACATGGATCTAATAGCATAATCAATTAAAAAAAATAGAGAAAATTAAAGGAAAAACAATGAATTAAAGATCTTACAACATGAATACTCATTGATTGAATTGAATTGCAACATCTTCAATAATCATCTTTATTGTGAGTTGAAAAGTGAGGGATGAGAAAATGATAAGACATATATGAGTTTATATAGGGGAGGAATGAGACTCTTTTTGGAAAGTAAATCTAATTTAATTCCAAAATATGGTAAAAATATCAATTAGTTTCCAAGTGATTAGAAACCACTTAATGGAAAGTAAATCCCTATTGTGGATTTGGGAAGTAATTAAATCAAGAAAATAATTATACATCTTAAAAGTTGATTTTTATAGACATCTTTTTAATTATTAATTTTTTTATGAAAAGATATATTTTAATTTTGTTTATTGCATCTCTATTTATAATCTTTTATGTGATTTAAAGCCTTATGTTATTCCAAAAAAAATAATATTTTGGAAAGTAGAATTATATTGGTCTGAAGATATTTCATTTATTTTTGGATGCGTGAAATTGATGAAAAATGTGGAGTTTTTGATATACCCCATATATTTTGCCTCAATGTTGTATTTTCTTATTCCAATTGTATGCTTGTCTGGAAATAAGTTGTAAAAGAAATATCTAGAACTCTATTATTTTGCATACAAATAAATTTTTTAGCCAAAATAATGAATGTTCAATTGTTTATTTCTTTTCACTTCATGTGTCATGTGAAACTCATTTATGTGTAGTCAAATTAAAAAAATAGCCTTAATAATGAAGCTTCAAACATAATAATTTTACTACTCTAGCCAGAAAATATGACCCAATAAAATTATTGAATCAGTAAAACATATTTTTAGTATTGTGAATGAGTAAAAATAAACTTCAAAAGTATTAAATAAACGATCTTGTAAGCTTAAAAAAAACATGTACAAGAAAAAAAATCAATGCTTATAATTTTTATTTTTCTTTATTTTTAAGATTGAATCCATGTTAGCATGAACAAATCGTCGCTAGCAAATGATATAAATCACATGTTTTATAATATATACATGATACATATAGTGCATGGTTCCTACAATATTAGTAGCCTATCTGGTCTTCCAATAACTTCTGGAAATTTCTTAAACAACTTTGGAAATTATAGTTAGTTGATTTAGATATTTTCGAGTTTTTTTTTTTTAGAAAAAAAAGGTTATTATGTATCTCAATTCGATCTCTTGGGAAAAAATGGTAGCATCAAAAAAATGAAAAAAAGAGATGGTGATTTTTATATTTCTCGCGAAATTGATATCATTAATTCAAGAGTAACTTTCACATATAGCAAACACAAAAATCATATTTGTATGTTATATTTACTTATAATTTGCATAATTCAACTCCATAACAAACTTTGCTATGCTATTTCTCGATACATATATACAAAGGCAGTGATTACTTCGCTATACATATATACAAAAGAAACAATTTATATAATTCGTTGGCTCTTTTTCAGATTTGTATAATTTCACTGGCAGACCATTTGTATAAATTAATGTCAGTCTCTCGTTTGTATAAATCGTTGGCATCCTCTCAATTCAATGTTATATGTTTGTATATCTATATAAAATTTGAATTTGTATACAATTGAATCGAAATAAAACGATTGTACATCAAATATCATTCTCTCTCTCTTTATACAAACATAAATTATACATTGTATTTTGTATAATTTGTGTTTGTACAAAGCGAAAAAGAGAGAAAGACAAAAGAAAACTAGACAGAAAAATATTTGTATTGTATAATTATAAGTGTATAAGACGAAGATATATGTATTTGCATGTGTATATACAATTTTCTCTCGTTTTATACAGAAACACAATTTATACATTTCTATTTGTATAAAGCAAAAGAGGCGAGAGCGAGACTGACGAACAATTGCTTGAGAGTGGCGATCGAGAGTTTAAGGAAAAGACGACGGACAACATATTTGCTTCGAAGCACAATTAAATCAAACTGTAATTATAAGATAAATTAATAATTTTTCATTATATACCATTTTCCCATAATTCAATCACTTGGCTAATAAAAAAGATTTTTGGACTTCGACCAAACACTTTTTTTTTCACTATCCACACTCTTTTTGAGGTAAATTCCTAAAAAATTGATTTCACAAAGATGTGGATGAACAAACCTTTCTATAATCTTTGTATGAATAAAATTTTGTTGGTTAATATGTGCATTTTCCTTTAGGTTACAACGTAATTATCCGTCTGATGCTTTAAAAAAAAAGTATCAAAAACCTTGTGTCTTTCATCAATGTTATTAAATACTTGCGTTTTATATAATAATTCTTTTTTTAGTATAATAAAATTGACATGTTATAATCGTACAATGCACAATTATAAAGACTAATATATTATACAGCTATATATTCCACGTTAAATATTGAATGATGAAAATATCTTCAAAATCAATTGATCTACTTTTATGTCCTTCATTAATTAAATTACTTTTTAACAATAATGCCTAAAAATGTAAAAATAATTCATATAGTAGAGTTCAAGTCAAGATCATGATGTACTATTGATTTTAGTCCAATGTATTTTTAGCTCATTTTCACTCAAAAATAACTTTTGGACTAATTTTAACCCTATCCATTTAAGTTTACTCAATTTTAATCTAACCTAGCGACTTAGATATCCTTAATTCTACCATGTATAACGATTGATTTGTGTATAACAACAACATATCTCATCTAATCCCATACAATATAGTTGAAAAAAATATTGTATATACAGACCTAATTATTTCTACCTCAAAATTGATATAGAGAGATCGTTTTGATTGATTTGTATAGTGTTATAATTTATAATAGCTAGGTTGATGTCCTTTTAAAGTTTAATTTTGTATTATACTTTAGATTAATTAGGAAAAAATAAACGAAGAGAGTGATAATACTAAGTGCTTTTATTTATACTATCTAACCAACTATAAGTCTTAGTGGGTAGGTTATGGTTGAGTATTTAAAATTAAATTAAAATTATCTATCTAATTACCTTTTACATGTATATATTATGAGGACACATTTTTAAAGAAGCAAAGATACTGTATATGGTATTTTAGGGGTGTATACATTGCACGTTTCCCTATATTAACATTTTCTTATGCAAATGTTTTACTCCCCTAAATATCATTTTCCCACTTCCAAAAATTCAATAACTCCTCTCAATTAATATGATACAATTTTACTAAATATTATATTTAAAAATAAATATTTTGCAATTTATGATTTAAAATAAGTCATAAATATTTGTATGACTATAAAATATCTCATTAAAGTTAAATTAATGCTATATATCTCAGACTCTCAGTCAACTTTTCATGTTGTTCTTTTTTAAAGTCAACTTGACTCATTTTCAAAGTCAAATTAAATTACATTAATTTAATATTTTAAACAAAAAATACTTTTTTTCAAAGTTAAATTAAATTGCATTTTTGTATATTAATATGATGAAAAATACATCATGTAGAATTTAGTAAAAGTTATTATAATTTGACTCTAAAAATCAATATGATAAACATACATTTTATAACGTTAGTCAAAATTATTATAATTTGAGTTTTAAAAAATAAAAAATAATGACAAAATAGACCAAAAAAAGTTATAAATGCAGAAATATGATAAAAAATAATTTGACTTTAAAAAAAGGAAAAAACAATAACAAAATAAAAAAAAAGTATTAAATGCAGAAATATGATAAAAAATACATCATACAACGTCAAAATTATTATAGTTTGACTGATGAAAAACACATTTTCTAATGATAGTCAAATTTTTTATTATTTGACTTTTAAAAAAGGAAAAACAATGACAAAACAGACCAAAAAAAAGTATTAAATGCAGAAATATGATTAAAAAAAATATAATTTGACTTTTAAAAAAGGAAATACAATTACAAAATAGACCAAAAAAAAAGTATTAAATGCAGAAATATGACTAAAAATACATCATTCAATGTTTTCTTCCACCTAAATTTTCTATAAATTGAATTTGTGTCATTGTTCAACCAAACAAATTATCAAAACAAACAATGGTTAACTTTCAAGCAATTCTTGTTTTCATTAGTTTTTTCTTTTTTGTTAATCAATGTTTAAGTGCAAATGAGGTTCCATTTTACCAAAATTATTATCAAAAATATGGAGGTGACCATCTAACTGTTACTGACCAGGGAAAACAAGTTTGCCTAACTATAGACCAATATACAGGTTTTCTTATTTTAATTAATTAAGCATCAATCTCTAGCTTTTATTAAATTCATATAAATAATATATTTTTTGACTCAATTTTGTTGAATTCAGGTTCTGGATTTATGTCTAACCAACATTTTGGTTCTGGAGATTTTAGCATCGACTTAAAAATACCAAACAAGAACAGTACAGGAGTAATAACAACATTCTACGTACGTACATTTTTTTTTTATACAAAACGATTTATGAATTACACAATCTTATCGATTCATCATCAAAATTGTACGCAATTTATGAATGTTATCGATTAATGAGTGAACATTTACAGTTAACATCACTGCCAATGAATGGAGATCCTGGAATGCATCATGATGAGATTGATTTTGAGTTCCTTGGAGGAGATGGTATATATACATTAAATACAAATATATTTGCAAATGATGGAGGAAGTAGAGAGCAACAATTCAATCTTGATTTTGATCCTACAGAAGATTTCCATACGTATCGAATTCTTTGGAATCAACATCATATCATGTAAGTATTTTAAGTTATACATATCGTCAATATTATTAACTATGTACATGCATATTTATTTATTTAACATTTTTTTTTTGAAGATTTTACGCGGATAATGTTCCAATAAGAGTTTTCAAGAACAATACTAATTATGGAGTGAATTTTCCAACACACAAAATGCACATTGAAGCAACCATATGGAATGATACAAATTGGGTTGGAGAAGTAGATTGGAGCCAAGGACCATTCAAAGCTTATTATCGCAATTTTACGATTAATGGATGTCAATATCAAGAATCAAATCGTCAAGAATGCTATAATAACAACTATTATTGGAATACAATTACCAGTCTTAGTCCAAATGAAGTTCAGGAATTTGAAACTGTGAAGGCAGAACAAATGATTTTTAGTTATTGCATGAGGAACAATAGTAGAAATTTTCCAGAATGTATATTAAATTGATGAGGATGTTCTTATAGTAATAATAAAGTTAATGAATGCTTGACTAGTGATAACATATTACTAACTTATGTGAGTATACTATATAAATTCACCTATACGTACAACTCATGTGCCAGCGCTGTTCAAGTTGGAAGTACGGATTTATATCACTAAAACAAATTCGATTATCAAAGATAAAAGATTTTGTCAATTCAATAAGTTTATCGGTCACTAAAATTATAAAAAAACAATTTGTCATTTGAAGCGTAATTTTTGTAAATGATAGTATGATTTTGTCAACAACGATTAGGAGATAACTAAGAGACTAATTCGATGGCATCTTTTTAAGTTGACTCGTCTAACAAATAGTAAATTAAGAGCACGAAACTCAAAGGACAAAAAAACCAAAAGGACACATCAAGTTTTTTAAAATCAAAAGGACAAAATTGGTCCCGACTAAATGATTTCCCTCTAACACAATATCGATACCGTTACATATGAGTGTTTGAGATACAATTAGAAACAATGGAAAGGGACTTTAGGTCAGTGATTGTTTTAAAAAATTTATTTTTAATAAAAACACTGCCAAGGCAGCAATTTCATATTTTTTAAAAAAATAAAAAAGCTACCAAGACAGCAAATTTAGAGCTGTCAAAAAGGCCGACCCAGCTCAAGCCTCGCGGGCCAATGAATTTGAAGGGCTAGGATGGGTCAATCCTTCATTTGATAAGGCATGCAAATGCTCAACCCAACCCAACCATGGAAGTGTCGAGGGTTGGGGCGAGCTAGCCATTTTCTTTTCAAACTTATAATTCTATAATATTAAAAAAATGAGAAGATTTTCAAATCAAATATGACAAACTATGGTATTTTTTCAATAATTCTAGTAAAAACTCTAGTGTATGTATCTCGCAAATCAGATACGCGAGCGAGATGAGAGAGTGACAAGCAAGATGAGAAAGAGGTGAGGGCACAAGATTTGTCTATGTATCTTAGATACATGTGAATATACTTGGATAGAGTGTATATAAAACAAATTAACCTAATTTTGAGTCCATATATTCTGAGATACATGTATGTGAATGTACCAAAATCTAATAAGATTGACATATCAAAATCTGATAAGATTCATAACATTAAATTACATCGTGCATTTAAGTAATTAAATTATATACTAGCGATGTCAATATTGTGTATTCTCATGTAACGATGTCAATATTGTGTCATAGACTCAAAGGGAACTCACTTCGTCAGGAGTGATTTTGCCCTATCGATTTTTAAAAAAAATTGATGTTCCCTTTTCAATTTTTTCACAATTTTTTTCCCCTTTTGGCTCCTTACTTTTCTAAATAATGTTAAGTATTGAGTCTTTAAAAAATGACAAGAAAAATAGCATTTAATGGAAAGGGTAAAAAGAAAAAAAAATTGTCTTTTCTTGATATATGCCAAAAGCTACAAATAAAATTGAAAATCTATTTAAAGAATAAAGGACAAATAAAAATGAATTTTT
This sequence comes from Solanum lycopersicum, assembly GCF_036512215.1. NCBI lineage: Eukaryota > Viridiplantae > Streptophyta > Magnoliopsida > Solanales > Solanaceae > Solanum > Solanum lycopersicum. The sequence continues at coordinate 9,061,667 of NC_090810.1, read as the reverse complement.
TTTTAAGAATAACTGACCAGTAAAAATGAAAGGAGGGTGTATTTGTATAGTTCCAAAAAAAATTAAAAAAATAAAGAGCACAATTTTGATTTTGCATAAAAATTGGAAATAAATTAGACTTTTTTGAAAATATATTACTAACTCTTAGAAAACCCTAGCCTCCTGCCTCTCCTATATATATTAATGATGATTTATCAGTACATGTTATTCTCAATGCAATTTAACCTATAGCGGGCTGAGGTGGGAATTTCAATTCAATGAAGTACATCTCACCCACAATAGGTAGAGTTGCATTTGAGAAATCTAAGTTGAATTCCCTTGAAAAATCACTCCCAATATGAGTCTCTTCATAAATTTGAATTCTTCAAAATTAAATTCATAATACATTGAGTTGCGTCGAAAAATCACTTCCAACATGAATCTCTTCCTAAATTCTTCAAAATTAAATCTTAAGTTTTCCTCTTCATTGTATTTCCCTCATGTGTCATGATGTTATATCCATTTATGTTTTGATTCTTAATCTTTATTTGTCAAAATAAGGGTTAAAAAATATCTAATTGAATTGATTCACCGAATCTTCTATCTACGAAAATGAAAAAGATGTTTGTTAAGGATGACTTCATGAAATCGAGAGAGAAAACAAGTTTAACTAATTTAGAGATGAATTTTGCCGAAACACATAATTGCAGTTTAATTTTAGGTTTAGCTATAGTATCTAGATTTTGATATAAGTTTATTTGATTGATGTTAAAATGAAATTATATACTTTTAATCATAATTTTTATGTTAAATCCAAAAGTCTTTTTTAACCTTGAATAAATGGACAAAATCAGCATTAAATGAAGAGTATGAAATTTATTTTTTTCCAATATGACTATAAAGAAAAGAGTGGGTGTTAATTTCATCAACTTCAAGTATCATCAGTAAAATATTTATTATGTCTATAGACTAAATTTATTATATAAGTCACTTCTAATATGTGTATTCTCAATCGTGTATTATTAAGTCACTTCTAATATATGTATTCTCAATTGTCCTTTGTTTGGGTCATTCTTGTTTACCTAGTATGGCTTAAGCATGTTGGCATTCAAGGCATGATGAATCTTACACTGTTTGGATTATTGTTACCCATTGTTTTATAATATATTGTATTGTATTGTACTCTATTGTTTGGTAGATATAATGTTTAGTTAGATTGTATTGTTTGTTATTGTTTAGTAATATTTTAATTGTTTGTATCGTACTATATTGTAATTTATAAATTTACTTAAATGTCCTTAATTATTTTAGGGTAGGAGGTTTGATTAGATTTAAATTAAAATATTATGTAAAGATATAATTGGAAAAAGAAATGAAGTAACAATTGAAACACACCAAATTGGTTATTCCATAAAATAGGGGTTTTCATTGTTACGTAACAATGAAATTTAACAATACAATACAATACAAAACATTTTAAGTTACAATCAAAACAAACATTGTAAGTATAGTAACGATACAATACAATACAATACAATGAATAACAATGATCCAAACATATTATTAAGGTGTGGAGGCGTATCAAGTTTGTATGAGATCTCTCTCCGCCTTAAAAAGGATTTTAAATAGGCCCTCATATCTGCGATATAGATTGTGGTGCATGCCTCATAGTGTCTTAAACTGTTTGGTTAAACTTCATCAACCATGCATGTCCCCAATTCTATAGTCCGTGGAACACCGCTTGCACTCTGCAAATTTCTTCATATACTTAGTTGTCTTATTCAAGTAGTGTTATTATTACAATAACCTGTATTTATAAGGTTAATAAACAGAAACAGAAATAAGATGAAGCAGAATAAATATAAAATACAAGAATTAATCCGAGTCCACAGAAACTACTGTGTGTCCTTAAGAAATTTAAACCCCTCACTGTACCCAAGGTCATGGATTAATTTCTCCCAAGATAAAACGGATTAAACCTGTTAAAGAAATAGCGGTACCTCAGACTTCTTTAACTTCAACAAACTTAAAAACAGCAACAAGTCACAGACTCAGTCGATCGACACTTTGATTTTATTTGAGAGAAAAATAAATGCAGAGAAAGAAAAATTTTCAGTATTTGAAAAATCAAAAATTGACTTCCTTTTATAGCCATTTTCAGCAAGGAACATGTCTGTTCAATGAAATCTGTTCAGACCCATTTTATCCAGAAAGTTGTGTCTTTTGGAAAAAATAACAACTTTTCGAAAAAATGTGTCTGTTAGGAAAATAACTACTTTTCGGAAAAGTAACGACTTTTCAGAATGTTACCGTTACCCGTAAATTTATAAGAGATAATATTAACAGGATTTATTTGATTTAACAAAAACTGATTAAATACATTTTGTCCAAAAAATTTATCAATCAATCACATCATTTGCCAAAGCCAAAGCCGGAGTCGAGCGAGCGACGACGACGACGGCGCGAGGGGCATCTTCTTCTTAGCTCTTTTAAGAAGTAATGGAAGTGTTTCCTTCTATAAGGACAACAATTTCCATTTCTTTTGCCGATATGGGAGAAATGACTTTTCATTTGCACTTTGCAAATGACTTTTCATTTTCCCTCCAAAGTAGTTCCCTCACTTTTCATATTCTCTCTTTTATTTTCCCATTCACACTTGCTAAAACCCAACAATCCCCCACATGAATGGGGAAGGCTATTGTTAAAACATATGCATGAAAAAACTTGTGTGTCTTGTAGGTAAAGGTTAATCGCATCTTGATAAGTAGGTTTCCTTTTAAACTTTCCGTAGTGAACATATATCGGATATACTCAGTCAATCGGTAGATTTGATATCTTTGAACCGTCGAGCTTTGGTGTATACCTAGACAACATATGTCACACAATCAACCCTTGAATTGTTCTTAGTTCTCATTGTTTTGTTCGTTTCAGCCATGAACACATCTTGGATAGTAAGTGCTTAAAGAACTGGCCTTACCGGATTCTCCTTGAAGCGGCTTACACTTCACACTTACATAGGTGATTTCTAAATGTGTTATCCCATAGATACACCATTTGATATTCCCTGTATCAAACTTAGAAACCATTAAAAAGTCCTTATGTCTTTATCCTAGTTACTAAATATTGTCTCATCATGAGAATGGACCATAAAATAATAATAATTTTTTTCTTTCTTTTGACAATGTTGAACTGTCATCAATGACTTTGTTTTATCTCCTTGAACCTAGATCTTGAGATCTCCAGTCTTCTAGGTAGAGTTACCGCCACGATGACTTGTTCTCGGCCATAGTCCCATTCCCGTCGATGATTTCTCAACTCCCTCTCTATTTAGGCCTTTTGTAAGTGGATCCGACACATTATATTTTGACTTCACATAGTCAATTATGATAATTCCACTAGAGAGTAGTTGTCTCACAGAGTTATGTCTTCGTCTTATGTGTCGAGACTTGCCGTTATACATAATGCTTCCAGCCCTTCCTATTGCAGCTTGGCTATCACAATGTATGCATATTGGGGCCATTGGTTTGGGCCAAAATGGAATATTTTCTAAGAAATTCCGGAGCCATTCGCTTCTTCACCTGCCTTGTCTAAAGCAATGAATTCAGACTCCATTGTAGAGTGAGCTATACATGTTTGTTTGGATGATTTCCAAGATATTGCTCCTCCACCAATAGTAAAAACGTATCCACTTGTGGATTTTGTTTCAGTTGACCCAGTAATCCAATTTGCATCACTATATCCTTCAAGAACGGCTGGATATCTGTTGTAATGTAAAGCATAGTTTTGAGTGTCATCTAAGTATCCCAAAACTCTCTTCATTACCAACCAATGATTATGATTATGATTACTTGTGTATCGACTCAGTTTACTGATAGCGCAAGCTATGTCTGGTCGTGTACAATTCATGACATACATTAAGCTTCCCAATACGCTAGCATAGTCCAATTGAGACTGACTTTCGCCTTTATTCTCTGCAAGATGAAGATTTACATCAATTGGAGTTTTTGCCCTTTTAAAATTAAAAAATTTGAATTTTCAAGTATCTTTTGAATATAATGAGTTTGAGACAATGCTAGACCATTAGGAGTTTTAAGAATTTTAATTACTAATATCACATCAGCAACTCCTAAATCTTTCATATCAAACTTACTAGCAAGCATACACTTTGTAGCTTTTATATTAGCAATGTCTTTGCTCATTATAAGCATATCATCTACATATAGGCATAAAATAACTTATGATTTGGAGTATCTTTAATGTAAACACATTTATCACATTCATTGATCTTAAATCCATTTGACACCATGGTTTGATCAAACTTTGCATGCCATTGTTTTGGTGCTTGTTTTAGCCCACAAAGTGACTTAATAAGTTTGCACACTTTCTTTTCTTTACCAGGAACTACAAAACCCTCAGGTTGTTCTATGTAAATTTCCTCTTCAAGCTCTCCATTTAAGAAGATTGTTTTCACATCCATTTGATGAATTTCAAGACCGTATACTGCAACTAGTGCAATTAATATCTGAATTGATGTAATCCTTGTCACTGGCGAATATGTGTCAAAATAATCAAGACCTTCTTTTTGTCTAAAACCTTTGGCAACAAGTCTTGCTTTATATTTGTCAATAGTTCCATAGTCTTTCATCTTCCTTTTAAAGATCCATTTTGAACCCAAGGGTTTGTTCCCTGGAGGAAGATCAACCAACTCCCAATTATGATTGCTTAAGATTGATTCAATTTCACTATTAACAACCTCCTTCCAAGAGGTTGAGTCGCTAGACAACATTGCTTCCTTGAATGTTTAAGGCTCACTTTTTAGAAGAAATGTTACAAAATCTGATCCAAATGAAGTAGATGTCTTTTGACGTTTACTGTGTCTTGGACTTTCTTCATTTTGTTCATTCTCTTTTGGTTCTTCTCTGGGTTGTTTAGATCCCCCACTAGATGACTCATGTCTAGTTTTATACGGATAGATATATTCAAAAAATTCAGCACTATCTGATTCCATTACTGTATTATCATAAATATCCGGATGTTCAGACTTATGAACCAAAAAACGACATGCCTTACTGTTTGTGGCATATCCAATTAATACACAATCCACAGTCTTAGGTCCTATTTTTACCCTCTTAGGTATAGGAACTTGGACTTTGGCTAGACACCCCCACACTTTGAAATATTTCAAATTGGATTTTCTGCCTTTCCATTTCTCATATGGAATTACATTTATATTTGAGTGAGGCACTCTGTTAAGTATCTGATTTGCTGTAAGGATAGCTTCCCCCCACAAGTTCTGTGGTGAACCTGAACTTATAAGTAATGCATTCATCATTTCTTTTAAAGTTCGGTTTTTTCTTTCTGCAATTCCATTAGACTGAGGAGTGTAGGGAGCAGTAGTTTGATGGATTATTCCATTTTCTAAACATATTTCTGCAAATGGAGATTCATATTCTCCACCTCTATCACTTCTGATCATTTTGATCTTTTTATCTAACTGATTTTCAACTTCAGTTTTATATTGCCTAAATGCATCTATTGCTTCATCCTTACTATTTAGCAAATAGACATAACAATATCTAGTGCAATCGTCTATAAAAGTTATGAAATATTTTTTCCCACTACGTGATGGTGTTGACTTCATGTCACAAATATCAATGTGAATCAATTCTAAAGGATTTGAATTCCTTTCAACAGATTTATAAGAATGCTTAGCATACTTAGATTTAACACAAATTTGACATTTTGATTTATTGCACTCAAATTTTGGCAAAATATTTAAGTTAATCAGTTTTCGCAAGGTTTTGTTATTAACGTGTCCCAAACGTTCATGCCATAAACATTTAGACTCAAGCAAGTAAGAAGAAGCAAAATCTTTATTCATATCAACTGCAATTACATTGAGTTTGAAAAGGCCATCACTAAGGTAGCCTTTTCCTACATACATATCATTTTTGCTTACTACTACTTTATCAGAAACAAATACACATTTAAATCCATTCTTGGTCAGAACGGGAATTGAAACTAAATTCTTTCTCAATTCTGGAACATATGAGACCTTATTCAAAGTCACCACCTTGCCTGATGTAATCTTTAATAGGACTTTGCGAGTTTCTTCCATCTTTGCAACAGCGGAGTTTGCCATAATCAATTTTTCATCTGTAAGTGCTGGAGTATATGATGAAAATAATTCTTTGTTGGCACAAACATGGCATGAGGCACCAGAATCTATCCACCATTCTCTTGGATTTCCAACCAAGTTACATTCTGAAAGCATTGCACAGAAATCATCCATTTCTCCTTTGGATTCAGCCAAGTTTGCTTGATCTTTCTTTTTCTTGTCCTTCTTAGGACCCCGGCATTTATTAGCCCTATGATCATGTTTACCACAATTAAAGCAATTTCCATTGAATTTCTTCTTAGGAGGATTGCTTTTTGGACCAGATGCTTTCTTTCTTTTCTTTAATTTTGTGAAATCTTCTTCAACAAAACTTACTCCAGATATTGCTGAATTACAACGTGACCTCTTTTCTGCAGCCTTATTATCCTCTTCGATTCTCAACCTTACTATGAGATCTTCAACAGTCATCTCCTTGCGTTTGTGTTTCAAGTAGTTTTTAAAGTCCTTCCACAATGGAGGTAACTTTTCAATAATTGTAGCCACTTGAAAAGCATCATTCACAATCAATCCTTCAGCAAGGAGATCATGGATTATGACCTGCAATTCTTGAACTTGGGTGACGACAGTCTTACTGTCTATCATCTTATAGTTCAGAAATTTTGCCACAATGAATTTCTTCATTCCAGCATCTTCTGTTTTGTACTTCTTTTCTAAAGCATCCCAGAGTTCTTTTGAGGTTTTGGCATTGCTGTACACATTGTACAGATCATCTTGCAGACCACTCAAGATATAATTTTTACACAAAAAATCTGAGTGTGTTCATGCTTCTGTTACCAAGAATCGTTCATCAGCCGGAGTTTCATCTGACATAACAGGAACATTCTCATTGATGAACTTCTGCAGACTCAACGTAGTGAGATAGAAGAACATCTTTTGGTGCCATCTCTTAAAGTCGACTCCAGAAAACTTTGCAGGTTTCTTAGCCGGTGCTAAGGCAGCATTTGAACGATTATGTGCAACCGTTGTTGTTGCAGCACTTACTGTTCCAGCATTTGTTTGACTTGAATTAGTCTTTTTTTTTCTGTCACAAATGACAGATAAATTAAGTATTTAAAATACTAACAGTAAAGAACAAATCTTTACACAAACTATTTCTGATTTAACGATAAAGTTTTTATGTTCTTTTAATTGTTAATCGAATGAATTTTGAAAATTCAAGCAGAGTAGAAAATCATAAAGGTTTTAATCTCCAGAAACCTCAAATACAGAAACTGTTAAATTTCTTAAGATTGTTATTCTTACAGTTTGTATTTATAAGATTAATAAACAGAAACAGAAATAAGATGAAACAGAATAAATATAAAATACAAGAATTAATCCGAGTCCACAGAAACTACTGTGTGTCCTTAAGAAATTTAATCCCCTCACTGTACCCAAGGTTATGGTTTAATTTCTCCCAAGATAAAACGGATTAAACCTGTTAAAGAAATAGCGGTACCTCAGGCTTCTTTAACTTCAACGAACTTAAAACAGCAACAAGTCACACAGACTCAGTCGATCGACACTTTGATTTTATTTGATAGAAAAATAAATGCAGAGAAAGAAATATTTTCAGTATTTGAAAAATCAAAAATTGACTTCCTTTTATAGCCATTTTCAGCAAGGAACATGTCTGTTCAGTGAAATCTGTTCAGACCCATCCAAATAATCCAAAGCCAAATCAGAAGCCGAAATCGAGCGACGACGACGACAGCGCGAGGGGGCATCTTCTTCTTAGCTCTTTTAAGAAGTAATGAAAGTGTTTCCTTCTATAAGGACAACAATTTCCATTTCTTTTACCGATATGGGAGAAATGACTTTTCATTTGCACTTTGCAAATGACTTTTCATTTTCCCTCCAAAGTAGTTCCCTCACTTTTCATATTCTCTCTTTTATTTTCCCATTCACACTTGCCAAAATCCAACAAGTAGGACTTAGTCGTGTCAAGCTGCTCCTCCAATCCTTTCATATGATAAGCTTTCAAATTTTAAAAATTCTCAAATACTAAAATTCAACCCAAATTCTTATTGTTTTCAAAGAACATGGAAACAAGATATTTGTCAAGTAATAATAATTATGATCAAATACTAATTTTTAATTTTTTTCTCAATTATATTGACCAAACGAATAATAAAACCTTAGTTTAATTAAGGTATGTCTCTGAAATTTTGATCGTAATCTCGATCCAGGAGGTAATTGTTCCTATTATATTAAGTAGAGTAGTATCCTTTTCTAATGAAAAATGCTCATGTGTCAAAACATATAACAATAGAGATGATCAATTTGCTAATTTATTGTAGTTTAATTTCAAAGATGAAAGAGCTCACATATTTGTGGTCTTTAAATATGTTGTATGGGCAATTCACAATGTGAAACAATGACAGTATATATAGATTGGATTGATTTGAATTTTTTAAATATATAATTAAATTAGTTGTGTTGAATTTTTAAATTGATATAGCAAATCAAATTATTAAGGGGTTTTCAACCTCAGATTTTTTTTTTTGGGATTTTTGGATTTTTTCTCCATAAAGTATTCATATAAATATATATATAATTAACATGTTCTTCAAATATTTATTTAGCTCTATCAAAATATGACTATCTAAGGTGCTTTTTAAGAAAATAAGACTAATATATTCAACAACAACAAAAAAAATGTTGCATAAAATATATGTTGCAAATTAATTATTAGTCATAATGAATATAATTATAATTTAAAAGTACTAAATCATGCTAAGTAAGTCTAATAAATATTAGTTATTTATTAAAGAAAAACTAAAATTCGGTTAGGCATTTTGATTGTCTAGGTAGATGTAAACTTAAATACAATTTTTATCATTCTTAGAATTGAATTGATTTGATTTTTTTTTAGAAAACATGATTAATATTAATTTGATTTTGATTTGAATTTTATTAGAATTACTAATATTTATGGACTATGAATTTTATTGGATTATTCAAAATTCTAAGTCTGAAACTTATAATAATATGTAAAAAGTTAAAAATTATTTCAAATTTGAGACTTAGAATATTGAATTGTCCTATAAAGGTTATAGTGCTTAGATGTTAGTAATTCTAATGAACCTCAAATCAAAATCAAATTGATAATAATGTTAATAAAACTTCAATTCAACACTAAAAATGACAATGCATACTTGTTATTTAGTTTTGCATCGCCTTAGTCAATTGAGATTCGTAGCCTAATTTTAGTTTTTCTTTAATGTAGTCATGTAATTAATAATACTTATTAGACTTATTTTAGCATGATTTTTTATTTTTAAATTATGGTCATTTTCATTATACCTTATTAATTTGTAATATTTGTTTTATGCGATTTCATTATTATTGTTTGTTGAATATTTTAGCGTCTTCAATCATCTCATCATTTATGTTATTTTTTAAAAGAACACTTTACACATATAGTTGTATAAATATGTGAAGCACAAGTTAATTATATGTTTGTATAAATTCCTTATCGAAAAAATTCGAAAATCTAAAAAACCCGAAAAAGTTTCAAGTTGAAAAACTCAAATTTTGTTAGTTTGATTTGATTCATAGATTTAAAAAGCTAATACAAATTGTTTATTTTGATACTTGAAACCAAACTATGCTAAGATGATAATATGTTCTAAGATTTGTGCAGATATTGAGTCTATTTTTTTTTTTATTTTTTTTTCTCACTAGTATTCGATATCTATATTAGAACCCGATTAAATTTAAAATTCCACTAAAAAGTTCCACATTCAACATAAAAGTACTTCCTAATAAAATGATTCGATCATGAAATCTCTTAATTAAGCATAAAAATAAAATGACTCGATCATGAAATCTCTTAATTAGGCATAAAAAAAGTACCACTACAACCCTTGTTTGAGACATTGTGTCTGTGATACAACATATAGAATAAATAAAAGAATATCAACCCATGTCATCATTTGTTGGTTTGACTAATCATAGAGAAGTAGTTATATTTGTTTTAAATAATCATGCATTGTTATTACAAATATATATACAATTAACAAACAAAAATATTGAGAATATAATTAACTGATAAAAGCGTTGAGAATATAATTAATTAATTATAAAGGTGTTTGAGAATAAAATTAACTACTCAGAAAAGTGTACTATCCTGTGATAGTTTAATTTGCTACCGAGAAGATAGACTTTTAACTTTTTTTCTTTATTTAATTTTTACTATTTTAATTAATATTAATATTTTTTAAGAGCAATTTTTACATATAGTAAACATAAAAATTATATTTGTATGTTATATTTGTAGTTTGCATAATTATGCTCCATAATAGATTTTATATTTGTTATGAAGCTTTTGATTTGTATAATTCGCTAGATATATCCAATTTTATACAAATTATTTAGTTTTGTATAAATTCATTTATACATTGTAATTAATATAATAAGATTTGTATTTGCATAATTATAAGTGTATAGAACGAAATACATGTATATGTATTTGTATATACACTTTTCTCTCCATTTATACAAACACAAACGCATTTTATACATTTATATATGGAATGCGTAATTGTATACCGAAAATGGCTAATTGTATATCGAACCAGATGACAAAATTTTTTTTTGCTGTGAATCATAAATAAATTAAACTATGACTATAACATTTAATTTGAATTGATAATTTACTATTTCACACCCAAATTCACGTCCATTTGTCGTAATAAAATTTAGTAGAAATGTTTAATCATCCAAGACATGCACGTGAGTTGTTGGATTTTGGTTTTTCTGTCCAGTTAAGTAGCAGTAAACTGAAAAAGAAAAAGATTGTCCAATAACAGTTTCTATTAAACAAGAAAACTTGATGGGGTCATGTGTCAATTGTCATAGTACTCTTGTTGTTTGATTTACCATGTTTTATACTCAAAGACTCTTTAATTATTTATGCAAATTGAGTATTAATGAAATTATGTGGAAGTTATAAGAACTTGATTTTCTATTGATCACAAGGGTTTAATATTCAATCTTTCATCTCTAGAATTATGAGTTGAGGGTTGAATCTAGTGTAGAATTTGTTGTGTTTCACATTGTATCCCATGCACATTGACATGAGGAAGTGAAAAGGATATTATCTTGTTTCGAAAGTTGTTTATACCTTGATTATTGACTTTATGAAATCAAGGAGTTAGTGGTGCAGAGATGAGACCGTTTCACCCTTAACTATAGCAATCTCAGGTTCGAGCCTTGAAAATCCATTGAGTTGTTATGATAATCTTGTGGATTGTTTGTAGATATCTCTTTCCTATAAGTGTGTGACTATTAAATTTGCACAATATATTTTCCATATAACCTATGCATATTTGCTAAGTAATTCATCTTGGAATCTTTTATAAATAAGTCGTTTAAAAGGCTTAATATTAAACAATGGTAATACATAGTCATCTATATTTCTTTCAAATAATTCAATACCAGAGCCGAGGGTCTAACGGAAATAAACTTCCTTGGGAGTCCATTTATTGTTGTTTTTGTAATCCAATAGCAAATAAACATCCTTTAAAAGTATGTTATTTTACCTTACCTTACCTTTTACCATTGTTGTCATTGTCATTATTTTTTGTGCTTGGCCTTAGTGACTTTTCTTTTTCCACATCTTGTGAGCTTGATGTTATGGAGGACAGATGCATATAAAAAAAGAATAATGATATTATATGACAAAAATAGCCAGCCTAGCAATTGGTGCTAGACAACAAATGGTGTGCATGCACACTAAATTTCTCGTGTTCTTTTCCTTTGGAACATATATTACTTCTTCCGTTTTTAAAAAAAATGTTCTAGTTTAATTTTACACGATATCTTAGAAAATAAAGAATTTTTTAAATATTGTGATCTTAAATTAAAGTTATGTCAAATATTATATAAAATTATTTTTTAATCTTATAATGTTAAATATGTCACGTGAAAAATTAAACTTAAAATATTACAAAAAAAAATTATTCTTTTTGAAACAAACTAAAAAAAAAAATTAATAAACAAATGGAGTAATATGTTTACTGGCAAACTGTCTTGTTCACAAAATGGAGTGTCACACCCAAGGTATTGTCTATTTTAGCCATACGTTTTTGTGTCCAACGTTTAACATTTTGGAGGTTTTGACCAAACTAAGCCATTACATAAAGTCTTTCACCAAAATAATATGTTTTTCTAAAATTTTACAAAACTAGTATAAACGTATTCTACAGTAACGTTTTAGGATAGATTTTATTTTTTAAAAGTTGATGGCGTCAGATTGATATACGTTACTCACAGTAACATTTTACTCCTAAAACGTTACTCTTACTTACAGTAACGTATATCAACCTAATGCTGTTAGTTTTTTAAAAATAAAATATATCCTAAAACATTACCGTGAAATACGCTTATACTAATTTTGTAAAGTTTTAGAAAAATATATTACTTTGATAAATTGTTTTATATAATGACTTAGTTTGGTTAAAAATTCTAAATTTTTGCCCTTAACACCCTTGGATTTTAACTGAAAAAGACGTGGACAATTTCATAGTAACTACATTATTTTAGCTTGGGCGATTGAGAAATAGACGTTGTTATGAAGTTATAATTGTTTATGTGATTAAAATTAAGTTATTGTCATGACCTAAGTTTTAAATTTTACAAGTGAAACTCGAAGATATAATAATTGAATTTTGTTTGTTAAATGTATTACACCATGACAATGGCTACTTATCAACTAGATGGTCAAAAGTGGTCATTGGGTGTTATTTCTACGAAAGTTGTGTGACGAGCTATTACTATTACTATTGTAATCTCAACCCGCTAGTAATATTGTTTGATTTGGTTTTAGGCCTACACAACTTTAAAACGGATTGATTAGGTCTGCATAATTACTTATATACTCAATATTTTTTTTGTGTGTATTGTCGATGTGAAACTTCTTATTTTTAGCTAGGGTGTCTCTACGTAACCACTCTGTTTGTTCACTTTTATTTGTCAATATTTCATCAAAATTAATTTGTATGAATTTTGAGCAACATTTTGTGATGTATTTTTTAATCAAATTAATTTAAAAAGGATTACGACTTATATTATTTTTTGTATATATAGTTTTCAATCATCTAAATTTAAAATGTTGAATTAATCTAACTAATTAAATATAGCTCTTAAGATAAGTAATATTGATACTCACACGAAGAGAAACATGACAAGTAAAAGTGGAGGGAGAGAGAGTAACTTTCCCCTTCCATTCCAATGTGGATTTTCCTAAGGAAAGTTTTGATAAACACCCTTTCAAATTCAATAGCCAAAAGTCTACGTGAGTAGTGACGAATCTACGTGAACATTAGTTATGAATTCGATAAAATTTAACAATTTTGATCTAAATTTTATATTTTTAGTAAAAAAAAGTTGAAACACTGTGCTTTTAAAAATAAACTTCGATATTTAATGAATTGACAGGTCAACCACGTAATTTATCCCTCAAGCTGAATGAACTTGCATCTGTTCCTTCATTTAACGTGTAAACATAATCTTCTTCAAATTTAATAAATTATTATATCATAAAATCTATAAACTTAAAATCTTTAATTCGCCGACCTCAAATATTATCTAGGTTATTCCCTTTTGTTATGGGGACCATTTATTATTTTCTACATATCCAAGCATAGGAATCCACAGCTGTGTAACTCACACAAAAGCTAAAAAGTTATTATTAAAGTGATCAAAGATACACTTCCAAACAAGACTTCAAAAATTTATAAAATAAAGTTTCCCAATTTTTTTTTTTGTTTTAAAAAGCACTCAACTCAAAGCCTGTGATATTTGCCATAAACCATATCTTCATGTGATCAACTTTCAAAAGGCACATTAAATGCCTTTGCCCAATTGCATAAAATATGCCTATATAAAACCCTATCCCTCTTCTCTCCTCATTTCACTTCCATTCTTCTATACAATTTACTTTTTTTTAAAAAAAAACATGAAGATTTTCACATTATTTCTCATTTTCATCCTCCTCATACAGGTAGCTAATTTTTTTTTTAATAAACACTTTTTAATATTTAATTATTTTTCATTAATTAGTTTTCCTAATCCTAATCCTAAACATAATTTCTTATTTTAGGTTTTCGCCAATGCTGCTACTGAACAGGTATTATTTCGTATAATTTTGTATAAAGTACAGAAATCTCATATATTTGGAGGCTAATTACAATCTATCTCCCGAAATTTCCCCAATTTTACAAAAAAAAATATTGGATTTTTCATTGCTTTCGAATAAATTTATTGATTTTCTGATACATTGCAAATGATATATTACTAAATGAGAGGGACGTATCCGAGAGGAGATTTTGTAATTTTTTAAAAAGGTTAGATGAATTTTAGAGATTATGATATCTTAAGTTATGTATTTATATATTTATGTAATTTTTTCAACAATAAAATAAATCGCAAATTAATGTAATGTAATAAAGAAAGGAAAAATGTAATTTTATGCAAACATTTTGATATGTAACGTACATTTTTTGTTAAGCAGATAGAGGCAGGCAATGAAGGAGCTCTTCACAAAAAAATTCACCCAATTAAGAGGATACGTAAGTTGTATAATATTATTAATTTTGAGTTAAAAGTAATACTTGTCATCTCAATTTTATAAGTAACTTATATACAAGGACATGTACTTTAGGCCTTAGTGACTTGTGCTTTTTTAAAAAACTTTTGACATAGATTGAGAATCAATTTATTAGATTAAACTAGTTCGAACTGAATCCATAACTCAAATTTAGTAAGTATATTTCAAGGATGTAAGTGTGTGTATGCACATGTGTGAGAGATATATTAAATATTATTTTGAAATGATTTTGTCGATAATCCCTAGCTAATTTGTTGTTCTAAGGTTGTAGCTAAATGAGATTAGCATGGATTGAAATTTTTGTTGTTTAAGTATAAAATTTTATCTGTTACTAATTTCTTATTTTCTAGCGGTGAAATAAAGAGAAGTTATAATTGAGGAATCAAATATTATTTTGAATTGATTTTTACAGACTGTGGATACGCATGTGCGAGGAGATGCAAGAAGTCGTCAAGAAAGAAGGTGTGCATGAGGGCATGCAAGACATGTTGTGCAAGATGCAAGTGTGTTCCACCAGGCACTTATGGAAACAAGGAAGTTTGCCCTTGCTATGCTAGGCTTAGGACTCATGGCAACAAGCCTAAGTGCCCTTAATTAATTAATAATTTTTTAAATTAAGAAAAAGAAACAATGCATATTATTTATGAAATAAATGCTATAGATTTTAATTAATTTCTCCATTTTTCTGTTTTAATACTGTTGGGAAGGAGGGGGTGGGGTTTGAGGGAATAAAATGAGAGAAATTGTTGCATGAGTGTATGCAAGTGTGCTTTTGAATATTTGATTATGACTCCTTTGTTTGTGAGATAAAATTAATACATATAAATGTATTTTATGTATTTTCTTGATAAAATTATTGATGCTTTTTTTTTAATTATTGTTTTCCCTTTATACCTAGATTGCTGTCCTTTTTACCTTTTCTCATATTCTTATATTCCAAATTTCATTGAGATGTAACTAGTGAAAAGGAAAGAATAAAAATTACTTTATCAATCACTAGGTCATCATTTATTTTAGTGTATGAAAAAAAATTTTATGGGTGGTAAAAATCGAGTCGAATAGTGAGTTTACTATATTATAAATGATTTTTAACAATAATAAATTAATTGTCATCGACAAATATTTTTTTTATTAGTTGTAATTATCACTCTTTATACTCTTTATAAATGTTTGTAAAATTTATTGTGACATTGAATCTAATGACAACTAACTAATATCGGTAAATATTTGAGCATTTTTTTCTTCTATTTGTTGGCTTAAAAATAGAGTGTTACGATATAAAAAAAAAGTAGTCGAATATATTACTTTTTAATTTGAATGACTTTATAAATAAAATAACAAAGAATAAATAATTTGTACACTGATACAAGAATATTTAAGTTACCAATTAAACAAGGGAAAGGGTTTTATATATAATCCTAAACTTTGTTATTTAGAACTAATATACACCTTATTACAAAAGCGGTTCACATATTTTTCTATCAGTATAAAAGTGACTCACATATACTTTGACCGTTATAAAATTAAATTGGCTTATATATCCTTTTCATCTAATAAAAGTGAAAATATAAGTTTGTTTTTTATTTTAGGGATAATGCACAAGTACCCCCTCAACCTATGCTCGAAATCTCAGAGACACACTTATACTATACTTAGGTCCTATTACCCCCTGAACTTATTTTTTTAATAATTTTTCTGCCCCTTTTCGGCTTACGTGGCACTATCTTGTGGATCCAATGATAGTTGACTTTTTTTCTTCAAACTAGTGCCACGTAGACTGAAAAGAGGTAGAAAACTACTTATAAAATAAGTTCAGGGGTTAATAGGACTTTAGTATAGTATAAGTGTGTCTCTGAAATTTTGGGCATAGGTTGAGGGGGTAATTGGACATTATCCCTTTATTTTATTTTAACAAATTCACTTGGGATATATTTTTCTCACGCATTAATTTTTTTTTTTTGACTTCTTTGAGTTTCGTATTCTTTTTTCCCCCTTCATTCTTTAATATTAAAATATGGAAATAAAAAGAAAGAAGTGTGAGTGGAAAAAAATCAAGAAAATTATTTAAAATAATGTTTTTTGCTGCTATATTGTTTTTTTTTATTTGTAAATAAAAATTTTGGGCATATATGATAAATTTTACAAGAAAAGTAAAAAATTAAATTTAATCATGAAAATAATAAATTCAAATTATTTATTGAATTAAAAAAGGAAAAACAAATACATGAGAGAAGGATTACATATATCCCTACGTAAAAATATTACTTTCAAATTATTTTTTTACTTCTGTTAGAGAAAATAATATATATGAATCATTTATATAACATAAGAGACATAATATGAACAACTTTTATAATAAAAATGTATGAGCTTTAAATGATAAAATTAAGAAATATATCGAATTTTTCCCTTTATACAATAAACTCCATATTAAATAACAAAATTAAAAGGTATCGGTATTTAACATATATAAAAATGACAAATGAGGGATATATTATTAAATTGAATTATTAAGAGTATTTTGGTTAATAGATTTGACTTGTGACGATATAAGAAGATTGATGAGGTTCTTTTAGGATTTCAATAATTTATTCTTGAAAATAGAAGGCAGAATTACCTGCATGGATATCTTTGTACTTGGCTCCGTTTGCCAGTTGAATTCTCCTACACATCATTTTGTCAATCAAAACCTTAAACTCGTCGGAACATATTATTCTTAACTACACTGACCATTGATCGAGTTTATGTGACATTAATACTGGTGAGTTGGAAATACGTGTGATTAACACGCTTCAAAGCGAATTAAAAAAATGTTTTACTTTTAAAAAAATTAATTTAACAAAATTAAAATATAAGATTCATCTTCTTCAACCCTGCTTCACCCACTCACCCACCCTTTCTTTTTCTCCACCAGCCCTTTTTCCTCTACCCCTCAGCATAGCCCTCAACTTTCTTCTTTCTCCAATCCCACATTCACTTTTCTCTACCTCTTCTTCTTCTTTTTTTTTAATACAAATTCGTAATTTCAACTTCTTCTAAAATTTTTGTGTTTTAGGTTTAAAAAATATTGGTATTATTCTTTTATTAGATAGTTTCAACGAAGAGATGTGGATAATGTGAAGGATGATTGTGACTATTGAAAATTTTAAAACTCGATTGATAAGCTTGATAAAACTTTAAAAATAATAAATAGGTCTTGTGAATTTGTAAAACTAATTAAAAATTTTGATTGCGGTCCATTGAGTTTGTTTGGTGAACTTGTAGTTGAATTTACAAATTAAATCAAGAAAAATTTGATCTATGGGTATGAATCTAGTGCTCAATTTGTGACCAAATATGAAGAAGATGAATATTTGAAAAGTTTAAGAAATTAAAAAATTGATCTATTTTATTTTTATTTTTTGAGCACTTAATTTCGCATGTTGCGCTAAAAATGATGTGAAATTCCACGTGTAATCGCATTCATTATGCTCCCACTGACTGGAGGAGAAAAGGGCTTGAAATATTGTATTCTTATCAATTTAAGGGTCTAGTTGGCAAAGTGATGAGTATAAGGGTTCAACTTATAAACGGAGCCAAGTACAGGGATCTTTACAGGGTGTGTTTGGTATGGAGCAAAATATTTTCTCGAAAATATTTTTTTAATTTTTTCATGTTTGGTTGACTTTAATATTTGAAAAATGTTTTCCAAATTAACTCGTTCTCCTCAAATTTAAATAAAATGACTTCTCTTCCAAAATTAAGAAAAACATTTTTCAAAACTCTATTTCATCCTTTAACTCTTTTTAACCTTACCCATACCCCGTAACTGACTTTTCCTATTCAAAAAAATTCAAAATTTTCTTATTTTTTAAATTTCAAATATATTTATATCCCTACCACCAAATTAGCACCACCAACCCCCCCCCCCCCCAAAAAAAAAAATAATTTAAAAATTATTTATGAAAATTTTTTCAAACTTTAAGACTTTTTCACCTTACCCCTATCATCCCTAATCCCTACCCCTTCCCCCCACCCAAAAAAAAAATTGCTTTTGAAAGATATTTCAATTTCTTTTTTTAATTTTTATGCCAACCCCCTCCCCCCTCCCAACAAGGCCACTCCCACCCCCACCGCCCTTTCAATTTTTATATAAAAAAATATTTTGGGAAATATTTTAAATTTAAGTTTTTTTATTTATTTTTTACACCCCCCTCCCCTCCTAGATCATCCCATCAATTATTTTTTTAAAAAAAAAATTCAAATTTTTTAAAAAATTTCAAATTTTTTAAAAAATTATTTTTTTTTACCATCTCAACTCCCCCATCCCCCCCCCCCCCCCGGAACCCCCACCTAAGCCACCCCCATCAAAAAAAAATTTAAGAATATTGGACATGCAAATTTCAGATCCTAGATACAAAGTAAGTTTAGCATATTACTTTACGCAAAATAAAGGTAAAGAAGATGAATTAGTACTCAAGTAAATACCATTTTCTTGTACTTTAAAGATGAAGTAGTATCAAAGTAATACCATTTTTTTATACTTTACCATCAAAGATACATAACTTAAATGTGTCCATTTTTTAGAGTGAACAATCTTCATTTTCATTTTTATTTTTCAGTGAGGCATGTCTCCTCAGTCTTATCCAACTATCATCATTGTTATTTATATATATTAATCTCCCTATCTTATCTACAAACTTTCCACCAGTAAATTCAAAACAATCCTTAGATGTAGGACCAAAAGATATGTCTTCTCTTCCTCCTCTCAACTATTCTTCTTCTTTTCCTTGTTCTCCTCTTTTTGTCATCTTTATTGCCCACTCTATGCGAGGGTGTAACACCTCGGATTCAGAAAAGGAAAATATATTCATTTCGCAACCATTCAGCGAAGTATCTCAAGGATGCTGAATGACTCGGTGATCCGCCGAGTAGACCCATCTTGCCTTTTTGAATTGATTCCGAGTACAGTGTTCTATAACTTTAGGTGAGCTTGATCAAGCTCGCCGTTTCATTTGGCGAATTGCCAATTTGAGTCTCCTATCGCCTAGTTGACTTTATTGAGGAGTCGACTCACTGTAACTTTCGACAAGCTAAAGTCTCACTCACTGAGTCGTCGAGTGGCTCTTGGCACTACATAAAAAGCAATCATTTGCAGCATTTAATTCATAATTGCTGCTAAATATATTTTTTTACCGACAATTAACACTCGTTGTATATGTCTCTAAAGCCTAGCAACATTGGTTCTAATGACACTTAACTAATATCGGTAAAGACTTTAACACTCTTTATTAATGTCAATATTTATTACCGCTAAAACTTGTGTTTGTTATAGTGTGGTGAGCTTCAGTGGGTCTCAATTTTAGTTTTTAAGTCTTAATTCCAAACCATTTCATTATACCTTCACCTAAAGACCTGTATAAGAGTTTTACCCCAAAATTTAAAAGGGATCCTCGCAAACCCCTAAAAAAGAAGATCAAGTTCTTTATCTCAAATATTCTCTCTCTAGAAGGAGGAGGAGGAGGAAGAAGAAGAAGAAGAGGAGGGGGAGAAGGTAGAAGAAGAAGAGAAGGAGGAGAAGGAGAAGCAGAAGAAGAAGAAGGAGGGGTCAAAAATATGATAGATTTTCATCTATGGAACCCTTGTATCCACGGAGTCTCTAAGTTCTCCAATTTAAAAGTAGAAATTCCCCAATTTGAATTAGGGTTTTCTTTTAAGTTTTGGGTTTTAATGAATGTTGGTTCAATTGATTGAATTATGATTTATAATACTTGGATCTAGAGAATTACATGCTTTTAGGATGAATTTACATGTACCCATGCTTAACCCATGTTTCTAAGTAGAAATTCTAGATGGAGGAGGAGGAAGAAGAAGAAGAAGAAGAAGAAGAAAGAGGAGGAAGAGAAGGAGCAACAGAAGAAGAAGAAGGAGGGGTTAAAACTATGATAGATTTTCATCTATGGAACCCTTGTATCCAGGGAGTCTCTAAGTTCTCCAATTTAAAAGTAGAAATTCCCCAATTTGAATTAGGGTTTTCTTCTAAATTTTGGGTTTTTATGAATGTTGGTTCGATTGATTGAATTATGATTTATAATGTTTGGATCTAGAGAATTACATGGTTTTAGGTTGAATATACATTTACCCATACTTAACCCATGTTTCTAAGGAGAAATTCTAGATGGAGGAGGAAGAAGAAGAAGAGGAGGAGGAGGAGGTAGAAGAAGAAGAAGAAGAAGAAGAAGAAAGAGGAGGAAGAGAAGAAGCAGCAGAAGAAGAAGAAGGAGGGGTTAAAACTATTATAGATTTTCATCTATAACCCTTGTATCCACGGAGTCTCTAAGTTCTCCAATTTAAAAGTAGAAATTCCCCAATTTGAATTAGGGTTTTCTTCTAAGTTTTGGGTTTTTATGAATGTTGGTTCAATTGATTGAATTATGATTTATAATGCTTGGATCTAGAGAATTACATGCTTTTAGGATGAATTTATATATACCCATGCTTAATTCATGTTTCTAAGGAGAAATTGATGTAAATGAATTTTACAGAAATGGAATTATGTGTATTCTTATAGGATAAAAAAGGTACATTATGAATTGCTTTGAGAGTGAAACATATGTTGTGAATTGATGATTATTGATGTAAATGTTGTGGAAGGGATCTTTCACACATTATTTTCTTGTGTATGAATGTGAAGGCTTTCTCACATTGAATGATTATAAGTTGAAAGGATTGCTCACCTAAAATGAATCTAAGATTAGGAAACTAAGTAAAAGACAAGAGGTGAGTACTCATGTCCTATGATTGAAAGACAAAAGGTGAATACTTATGTCAAATAATGAAAGGAATAGATGTGAATACCCATGATCCTAAAGCATGTTGGACAAAAGGTGACCATTGATGATCCTATAGTAAGAGATAAAAGAGGCGACTCCCCATGATCCCAAGATAAAAAAAGGGCTATGTTAGGGAATGAGAAAGCATGAAGTTTGTAGTTTTGATAGATGACAAAGAGTTGTAGTTTTGATGACTAACAAATAGTCTTGATGTGTAATAAATCATTGGTTATCATCATCAAAAAGAGGGAAAATGTTGGGAAGTAGGAGAACAAATAAAGTAGTTTTGATGATTGATAAAGTGAAGGCATGGTGTCGTATGTGTACAATTATGAGAGATTGCGGCAAAGAAGAAAAAGTATTGAGGCAAAGAAGAAAAAGTGCAGAATTGTAAAGAAGGAAACAAATATGGAAATAAATAAAGAAGGAAAAAAATAAAAAGTAGCAATTCAAGTCAAAGAAGGAAAGAAATAAAAAATAGCAATTTAAGTCAAAGAAGGAAAGAAATAAAGAAATTACAATTCAAGTCAAATAAGGAAAGAAGTAAATATAGACAAGTTCAAGAAGGAAAAGGATTTGTAATTCCTTTCCTTATAGAAGTTGAAGGCAAATCAAATCTATAAAAGGATCAAGAAGTTGAAGGAAAAAAGTATCTTTGCATAAACAAAAATCGAGAAAATTTATCATCAAAGCCAGAACAATTGCCATTGCATATTCACGAAATATATCATCTTGAGAGCAGTATTTTCTGAAGAAAAAACGCAGGCCTTCGTCACAGAAACGCAAGGACCAGGTTCACCTTCATCACAGCAAAATAAGGACCGGGTTCACGAAACTTGTTCTACTCCGAACTATTGGATATTAAAGTCTGATCAATTAAAGTCTAGAGTTATTAGTCTTTGTTGATTTGTTCTAGGTTTATTATTGAGTTGTAATAATTCATAGATTTGTAACAACAAGTGGGTTTGACTTCTTAGGAGTTGAGTCTTGAGAGAATTGTAACAAAAAGTGGGTTTGACTTCTTGGGAGAGAGGTTGTGAGAATTATAAATAAGAAGTGGGTTTGACTTCTTGGGTGGTTAGAGTTACGAAGAGTTGAGAGCTTTTGTAAACAAGAAGAGAGTTTGACTTCTTGTTGAGTGGAGAGTTTTCGATTATAGTTAATCGAAAAGGGTAGAAGTTTAGAGTTAGATTCATTGATTAACTGAGTTGTAAATCTTGAATTAATATAAAACTTCGGTGTGGTTTTTCCCTTCCTTGAGTTAGGAAAGTTTCCACGATAAATCTTTGTTTTATTGTGTTACGACAAAATTACAAGAACCTAGTTCTTAATCTAGAGGTAAGGTTTCTTCAATTGGTATCAGAGCAGGTCTTTTCGTTAAAATACTAACATCTTGAAAAGGATCAATGGCTGCACCACCTACACCACAAGAAGGAGCTTCTCAAACTCGACCATCACTGTTTAATGTAAAGTATTATGGATGGTGGAAGAATCGCATTATGGATCATTTACTAGGAGAAAATCTAGACCTATGGGGAGTCGTGTTGGACGGTCCAACCATACCCATGAAGAATGGAATTTTGATGGAACCACTCAAGTACCAAAAGATAGGAAAGAATGGAATGTTGTAGATAAACTTGCAATTCAGAACAATGCTAAAGCAAAAAAGATCTTGATATGCAGAATAGGTCCAGATGAATACAATTGAATATCATTATGTCAAGATGCAAAAGCAATATGGGAAACTTTGCAAATTGCGCATGAAGGAACAACTCAGGTAAAGAAGTCTAAAATAGATAACTTGAACAGACAATACTAACTGTTTCGAATGACAGAAGGTGAAACAATCCACGAGATGCATACTAGGCTCACAGCTATCATTAATGAAATCTACTCACTAGGTGAAATAATTCCCAATGGAAAAGCAGTCAAAAAACTTTTGAGTGTTCTTCCAGAATCTTGAGAAAACAAAGTAGAAGCCATTACTGAAGCCCGTGATCTAGATAAGTTAGCTATGGATGAACTCATTGGAAATCTCATGACCTATGAACTCAAGAAAAAACAAGAAAAGGAAATTGGAGGTAAAAGAAAAGAGAAGAACCTGGTTCTTACAGGCACAAAACCAGATTTGAGGATGAAAATATTGTGTTAATGACCAAAAGGTTCTCAAGAATGTTAAAAAAGGGACAAGTATTCCACGGAAGGAACTCTCAAAAAATCACTGAAAATCCAATAGATCAAGTATGTCACAAGTGTGGAAGTGTGGATCACTTTGTCAAATTTTGTCCATTAAAAGCTCTAGAGAAAAAGAGGAATAGTTTGGAAAAAGAGAAGGAAATAAAGAATGATAAGTACATTCCCACAACCAGAAGAATGACCAATCAAGAAGCGGATATTTTAACGAAAAGAGCCTTTGCCGCTATGGGGGATTTATCAGAAGAAGAATTTGAGGATGGAAGGTTCGAAAATCAGTCACTACTTGCAACTGAACAATCAAATAAATATGATTTTCTTGCACTCATTGCTGAAACAGAATCTGAAAATGATGAAGAAGATGACCAACAAAGCAAGGTAAGTTTTCATCACATCAAAGTAAATATTGAATCATATTCTAAAAAGGAACTAGAGTCCTTATTGAGTACTCTTATAGATGCATATCAGTCAATCAATTCTGAAAGAGAACAAATGATGGAAAACTATGCATCTTTAAGAGAAGTCAATGACAATCTTGAGAAACACAATCACTTTCTTCAAAACAAATTAAAAGAACAGATTAAAATCTCAAAGTTAAGTCAAAAGGGCAAATATTCTGTTAGTGAACTTCAATTAGCTCTAGAAGAAAAAATAAAATTGTTAACAATAAATTGTCAAGCTTTAACAGAAAGGAATAGGTTGCTACAAGAAAATCTTGATCATACCAAACTAAATCTGGAACGAAATCTTAGATGGACCAGGTCCTCTGAAATTTTAACTCAGATTCAAGAAAGGCAAACCACTAGTCGAAATGGGATAGGTTTTAAAAACAAAATAATCTTGTGTCACACACCATTCACATGTCTAAAAGTTTATACTCATTGTGGGAACTCAGGTCATTTAAAGAATCAATGTAAAGCTTTATTTGAGGCTTTTTAGAAAAATGTTAAGTTCACCAAAAGGGAAAAGACTGATACGGCTAAGAACCTAGTTCGAAATAAAAATGCTCCAAATAAAAGGTTTTCTTATTTGCCTTTATGGGCTAGAAGAAATCTTATCCGTCCTTTTACTCACATAAAGGGGCCCAAGCTAATCTGGGTTCCCAAAACTAATCTTTGACTAGTGTTTCAGGTGAAGGTGAGAGGGAAAAGGCCAACTTGGTACTGAATAGTGCATGCTCCAAACATGTGTTAAAAATGGTAGAAAATTTCCCCTCGCTCTTTGATTTTCAAGGAGGCAGTTTATTTCTTGAAAAAGATGAGAAAAATGAAAGAGGCAAGATAAAAAAAATTGAAAAAAGTGACCTGATATCAAACATATTTGATGATGCAAATTCAGGGAACACTGCATATGAACCTGATTTAAATCTAATAATCATTGATGCACCTGCAACATGAATTACTACTAATTTATGGTTCTGGAGATTGGGGGAATAATTAAGCAATCGGGATAGTAAGAGTGTGGTACATCTTTAGGGGGAACTTCATTGTGTGAACATGGTCCTTGTTATTCATTGGAAGGTATTGAAAATTGACAAGGGTTGATTCTCTGTGAATCAGCTTGAGATTCATTTGATCTGGGAGAATATGATGATGCGACATTCTCGTGAAGGCCTTGAATATGAAGAACTTGAGAAAAATCAGTCAAAGCATGGTCTTATCGAAACAAGTTGATGCATTATCATGATTTCCTTTAATAATTGGCTAGTAAAAGAATAATCTTACGCTTGAGTAATTATACAATGAATATCTGCTAACTCAACCTCGTACTGTAACAGGTACACACTCCAGTCACATCTCAAACAATGTTTAGAAAGTCTGCGGATGTTATCTCTACTCTTTGCTAACACCATTAAGTAAATAATGGAGAAACACAAAAAAAGGGAGAACCTGGTTTCTCTGTAATACTCAGGTATGTACCATCCTTTTTCAATGCATTAATTTCCTGAGATTGGGTCAAACATAAGCACTAATGAACCTGGTCGATCATCAAAAATTCAATTTTCTTATAGATCACCAAGAACCCTCTTTGACAATAAGCACCGTTCAATCTCAAACTGTTCTAATGATGAAAATCTCAGTATTGAAGTCACTCATGCTTTAATTTAGGGGGAACCTTGCTTTACCACCCACATCTGAACCACGTTCACAAACTCTAAATTGATATTTCATCCATTCCAAGTGTATAACCTGTCTATCTCACATGGGGAACAACTCTCACAGAAATAAATTGTTGCTTGCTTTCATTATTGATAAACACATCTCTTTGTGCACCAAAATGTGGTGGATCTCTTACTTGTAGTTGATACTCCTTCAAGAAAAAGGCTATCAAAAAAAATAATCATGGAGGAATAAAAATATTATGGAGTAGAGTTCAAAAAAAATGAAAAAAAGGCTAATAAAAAAAATTCATGGAGGAATGAAAAATTGTTGATGTACCTCATGTTTCTCTTGATGAAATTTCACATTCTAAGAAAGCTGATCAGAACGAAGGAGCTGGTGCACAATGGGCATACTAAAAAAATTTATCAATGGCAGTAAACATACTTTTCTTTCTCACTTTAGTAATCTTTGTCCCAATCCTCATCCTCAAATTTTAGACTCTTTGACTCTTTGATGTGCTTATGTCTGTCTCATACTCATGATATCATATGTTTTTTATTAAGGGCATAAACTGGTACATATTTATTTATTTCGTTTCTTATTGAAGATCTTAATTGTGTATGAGTTTAAGGTGACCAATATCCTCAGATTAACTAACCATTTTGTTAGAAGAAGTGTACTTGAAAGTGTTGCCCAAGTGGCTATGAGTTAAAAATGATATTGCACTCATTGAATGTTATTCAAGTTCTTTGGTTATTGGTTTTCAATAATGCCAAAAGGGGGAAATTATATAATGTGGATAGACATATGCATAGTTTGTCATCATCAAAAAGGGGGAAATTGTTGGGGAATGAGAAAGCATGAAGTTTGTAGTTTTGATAGATGACAAAGAGTTGTAGTTTTGATGACTAACAAATAGTCTTGATGTGTAATAAATCATTGGTTATCATCATCAAAAAGGGGGAAAATATTGGGAAGTAGGAGAACAAATAAAGTAGTTTTGATGATTGATAAAGTGAAGACATGATGTCGTATGTGTACAATTATGAGAGATTGCGGCAAAGAAGAAAAAGTATTGAGGCAAAGAAGAAAAAGTGTAGAATTGTAAAGAAGGAAAAGAAGGAAACAAATATGGAAATAAATAAAGAAGGAAAGAAATAAAAAAGTAGCAATTCAAGTCAAAGAAGGAAACAAATAAAAAAGTAGCAATTCAAGTCAAAGAAGGAAAGAAATAAAGAAATTACAATTCAAGTCAAATAAGGAAAGAAATAAATATAGACAAGTTCAAGAAGAAAAAGGATTTGTAATTCCTTTCCTTGTAGAAGTTGAAGGCAAATCAAATCTATAAAAGGATCAAGAAGTTGAAGGAAAAAAGTATCTTTGCATAAAAAAAATTGAGAGAATTTATCAACTTAGCCAGAACAATTGCCATTGCATATTCACGAAATATATCATTTTGAGAGCAGTATTTTCTGGAGAAAAAACGTAGGACTTCGTCACAGAAACGCAAGGACCAGGTTCACCTTCATCACAACAAAATAAGGACCAGTTCACGAAACCTGTTCTACTCAGAACTATTGGATATTAAAGTCTGATTAATTAAAGTCTAGAGTTATTAGTCTTTGTTAATTTGTTCTAGGTTTATTATTAAGTTGTAATAATTTCTAGATTTGTAACAAGAAGTGGGTACTTCTTGGGAGTTGAGTCTTGAGAGAATTGTGACAAGAAGTGGGTTTGACTTCTTGGGAGAGAGGTTGTGAGAATTGTAAACAAGAAGTGGGTTTGACTTGTTGGGTGGTTAGAGTTATGAAGAGTTGAGAGTTTTTGTAAACAAGAAGCGAGTTTGACTTCTTGTTGAGTGGAGAGATTTCGATTATACTTAATAAAAAAGGGTAGAAGTTTACAGTTAGATTCATTGATTAACTGAGTTGTAAATCTTGAATTAATATAAAACTTCGGTGTGGTTTTTCCCTTCCTTGAGATAGGAAGGTTTCCACGATAAATCTTTGTTTTATTGTGTTACGACAAAATTACAAGAACCTGGTTCTTGTTCTAGAGGTAAGGTTTCTTCAGGCTAGAAGCTATTAGTCATGTTCCCTTATATTAAGACAAGAGACGATTACCCATACCTTTTTAAAAAAAGGTAGGATATGTTATGATAGAAGATGAGCTTGGATTGTTGCTTGAATTTGTCTTCCATGATGAGTAAGACTTATGGCGTGTTACTCATGTCTTGACTAAATATGAATTGAGGTTACATGAAGAAGTACCCCTAAATGTTGAAATGATTTATTATGTGCATTGATTATGTTTTGTGACTTATGTTATGTAACTCATATGTTATGTTCATGCAAGTTATCAATTTAGTATATTTTTTTTCTAATGCATACTCTTGCCTACATTTTCTTATTCAAATGTAGAGTCCGACATTCCCGACTCTCATCCCCATGGCTAGGATCCATAATAGAGACTAAGTTGAAGATTGGTGAATCATCATAGCATCCGAGGATTTGACCAATATTTTTCTTATGTTATTTTCATTTTATTTTTTAACATTGTGGTATGGGTTGTGTCCCAATATTCTATAGTATTAGATGGTTTTTGAGACAAATGTATTATACTTTCTCTTTGTTTTATAAAACTTTGGTTATGTTTGAAATCTTATCGATTTTCTCTTATATTGACTATGAATTCTAAGTGGCTTATATAAAGCCTCTTTGGGTCTTGTATGTCATATTACATCTAGGTGTTGCCCCTAGGTCGTGACAAACATGTTATCATAGCACAAGTTTTAGAATGGTTTTAGGATGTCTCAAAATCACATCAAGTAGAGTCTTGTCCATGAATGTGAAGCATGCCACATTAATGAATGAGAGGCTACAAGATGTTTAGGAAACTTCACGTCTTTATTACTCTAATATGTGTGTTAGAGTTTAACTCTATAAAGTCCTTCTCCTAATCCTTACCCAATGGTCTACAAGATATGACTACTCGATGGGCTTATGCTAGAATGAATGAGAGAGAAGATGTTGGTCTAGAAGATCCTCCTCAAGCTCTGGTTGATCCTTTGGCCAAGCAAGTGACTAATGCAGAGTTTAGGACTGAATTTTCAAGTATTGGCTCAAGCCATGGCGGTCCAAGACAATAGGGAGGTTGTGGTCCCCATGAATCAAAATGTAGGTACGACGTCATCTAGAGTGAGGGACTTCACTAAGATGAATCCTTTGTAATTCTATGATTTTATGGTTGGGGAAGATCCTCAAAAGATCATTGATGAGGTTTACAAGGTGTTGACTATTATGGGAGTGATGCCCATGGAAAAGGCGGAATTGACCGCTTATCAACTAAAGTGTTGCTCAAATTTGGTTTAACCAATGAAAGGAAACAAGACCAAATGTTGCGGGTCCCCTAGAGTGGGAAAGGTTCAAGTCTGTTTTCCTTGATAGGTTCTTCGTCTTGAGGGATACAAAAGTTCTTGAGTTCATTAACCTCCGATAAGGGAACATGAGTGTGACGAATATGCTTTAAGGTTCACAAAGTTATCAAGATATGTTTCTTCAATAGTTTATGACTCTAGGGAAAGTATGAGAAAATTCATTTTAGGTGTGTCTGAATTAGTGGTGAAGAGTGTCATACCACTATGCTTATCCATGACATGAATATTTCTCGTCTCATGGTTCATGCCCAACAGATTAAAGAAGAGAAACTTAAGAAGTGGTTTAGAGAGACAAAGAGGGCTAAAACTAATGATGGTAATTTCTCTCATGCAAGATCAGATACACATGGTCTTTCTAGGTTTCGACAAAGGTTTTCCGGGCAAGGTTCCTTTAATGCTCCTAAGTTGAACAAAGATAAGGTATCTAATCCTAAACCTCAAGGATGTGGTAATAGGTCTTCATTTTTGAATGAGCATATCCTAGAGTTTGGAAGGGGGAAAATTATATGCCTAAGAGTCATTTTATCTCCTGCCTTAAAACTAAGATGATGATATCTAGGGTTGCGTATACCATATAGTTAGGATGATGGATATGGATTTTGAAACCCGTACTCTTGAGTTGTTCCCCATTGTTAATGAGTTTTCGTAAGTGTTTCCAAATAAATTACTCGGTATCCCTCTAGAAAAGAGAAATAGACTTCGATATTGATCTTCTCTCAAATATGCAGCCAATTTTATTTCTCCTTACAGAATGACTCTGTTAGAACTTATGGAAATAAAATAGCAATAAAAAGATTTCTTAGATACAGGTATCAATCGACCGAGTATCTCTCCATGGATTGCTCCAATTTTTTATTTGTTAAAAAGAAAGATGGTTCACTCCATATGTGTATTGACTACCGGCAGTTGGACAAGGTGACCATTAAGAAAAAATATCCTCTTCCGAGAATAGATGATTTATCTTACCAGATCCAAGGAGCAAGTTATTCTTCTAAGATTTACCTTAGGTCATGTTATCACTAATTGAGGGTGAAAGGTGATGATATTACAAAAATGGCATTTTGAACCCGGTATGGTCATTATGAGTTCCTGGTGATGTCATTTGGCTTAACCAATGCTCCAATGATATTTATGGATATAATGAATAAAGTGTTTAGACAATACATTGATATGTTTCTAATTGTGTTTATTGATGATATGTTGATTTGTTCAATAAATGAAAATGATCACATTAATTATTTTAAGGATTATGTTGCAAATTCTCAAGGACCAACAACTTTTTGCAAAATTTAGCAAATGTGAGTTTTGGATAAGGTATGTGGCTTTTCTTGGTCATATTGTTTCAAGTGTGTATATTGAGGTAGATCCTAATAAGACGGATGTCGTTAAGAGTCGGCCTTAACCTTTACCTCCTTCGGATATTAGGAGTTTTATGGGTTTGGCTGCTTATTACTAAAGGTCCGTTGAGGGGTTTACTTCCACTGCCTCTCCTTGAAAACTTTGAATCAAAAGAAGGTCAAGCTCATATTGTCTGAAGCATGTGACAAGATCTTTTAGGAATTAAAAGATAGAATTACTTCCACTCCGGTGTTGACTTTACCGGAAGGGACTGATGGTTTAATTGTTTATTATGATGTCTCGAGAATTAGGTTAGGATGTGTACTTATGCAAAATAGGAAGACTACTGCCTATGCTTCAAGGAAACTTAAGGTTCATGAGAAAAATTATCCAACTCATGATCTTGAATTAGTGGCGGTGTGGTTTTTGCCTTAAAGATTTGGAGGTATTACTTGTATGGTGTATATGTATATGTGTTTACCGACTATAAGAGTTTGCAATACGTGCATAATCAGAAGGATATAAATCTTTTCCATTGAAGGTGGCTTGAGCTACTTAAGGATTATGATATGAACGTTCTCCTTCATCCAGTAAGACAAATGTGATGGTGGATGCTCTTAGCCGATTATCAATGGGAATTGTTTCCCATATAGAAAAGGGTAAAAAAGAATTGGTACAAGATGTACATAGATTGGTCCGGTACTCTACCAAGGGTGGTGTTGCGGTTCAAAATGGTTCAGAATAATCTTCTGTGGAGAATGTGAAAGTCAAACAATGTTTTGATCCAATCTTAGTAGAATTAAAAAAATAGTGCTTAGAAAGTCCATTGAGGCTTTCTTCTAAAGGAGAGATGGTGTGCTTCATTATCAAGGTTATTTGTGTCTTCCCAATGTAAATGACTTGAGGAAATAGATCTTGTTAAAGGTTCACAGTATACCATTGACCTGGGAGCCACCAAGATGTACCGTGATTTGTGAGAGGTCTATTGGTGGAATGGGATGAAGAAAGATATTGCCGAATTTGTGGCTAAGTGTTCCAACTGCCAATAAGTGAAAGTTGAGCATTGAAAACCGAATATTTGTCCCAAGATATAAGTATTCCTACTTGGAAGTGAGAAGATTCTAATATAGATTTCATTGTTGGTTTTCTTTGCACCCTTCTACAATATAATTCGATTTGACTTATAGTACATTGAACGAAAAATTGGCTCATTGTATTCCAGTCAAAGTTTCTTATTCGGCAAAAGATTATGCTAAGTTGTATGTGAGGGAAATCATAAGGTTTCAAGGAGTTCCTTTATCCATTATCTCTAATCAATGTACTCAATTTACTTCTAAGTTTTGAAAATCTTTCCAAAAAGGTCTTAGTACTCATGTTAAGCTTAGCAAAAAATTTTATCCACAAATCGATGGACAAGCCGAGCATACTATCCAAACTTTGGAAGATATGATAAGAGTAGGTGTGTAACATCTCACAATTTCAAATGGCTAAGAATATGCTAAGAAACTAAAATAATCATTTTTGGAAAGGAAAGGAAAAATATGAAAAATTGCCTCAGTTAAAAAAATGAGTTTTAGTCATTTTCTAATGGCCATAACTTCTAGCTCGGGATGAGTTAGAGGTAGTTCTTGATATGGTTGAAAATATATTGGAGAGATCATTTCAACGCCGCCAAGTTTGCGTATTTTAGATGTCATATAAGGGAGATACTGCTATCGGGAATGCCGCCGAGTTTGTGCATGTTTGATATCGTATGACGGAGATATGACAATCGAAAGTTGGGCTGTTGAAATAAGGAAAGTCTCAATCCAAATTTAAGGAAGAGCAAACTAGTATTTCACCGTTTAATTTTCTATTTTGTTTTAGGGGTTTATTAGGGTTAAAACTAAGTTTATTTTAAGTTTTGGAAAATCAAAATCACGCTTAGGGCTTGGAGAAGAGAAAAGAGAAGAAAGAAAGGGAGAAAAGTCTAGAATTCTCCAAGAACGTCAAGATTTTCAAGTGGATTCCGTCGGGGGGGGGGGGGGGGTGATACCTATCAAGGTAGTGAGATCTTTTAGTTTTGAGGTAGTTCACCCACACACCAAGATTGTTTCAATCCCATGATTTTTGACTTGGTTAAATGAGAATAGTGAAGTTCTTGAAGGACATTGTTCAATTCTTGTTGATTGAGTTGTTGAATGCCTATGGTTGCTTTGATTCATAATTATGGGTTGTTTTTGAGTTAGATTTATTGGTTATTGAATTACTAATAATCCAAAGGGTTTGGGAAAAGAATTATGGAGGTTTAGGGGATTTAGCATTGAAAAACGAGTGAAAAATTCATCAGGCATCATCAGGTCAGGGTCAGGGTCAGGCGCGGCACGCGCCATCTGTGCCAGAGGGTCTGGGGAGGTGAGCCTACAGTTTACCCAGATGGAGCCTAAGACCAATGGGTATGGTGCAACGTCCCCATGATGCGCTCGAATCGACATTATTTGCCTTGTTTTCATAACTCAGTCTGATTAAACCCTTTTAAGGTGTTTTAACACTTCTAAATGATTCTAACTACTCTAAATGACTTCTAATTCTATAGAATCATCCAAAAACATGAATTTACAACCTTATATCCATAAATTCAAATTCAAGGAAAAGTTAGAGTCGAGTCTAGAGAATTCCTAAAGTCCTTTCATGAAGTCTTTTGCAAATACTTTAAACTTGTTTTAAGACTTAAAGACCAGTTTGAGTAAGGACTAAATATAAGAAGGAGAAGTTCATTTCAAGTTTCTTAAGTTTTTCAAAAGTGTTTTAAGTGAAGTATTCCTTCAAACCAATATATGGGAACTAAGTATTCCCAAAAGAACTTAAAATGTTTTCACATTTAAAAAGAAGAGAAACTGAGATTTCTCAAGAGCCCTTGGGCTAGTTTTCAGTTAAAAAGAGATAGCTTTCTAAATGAGGCAAGGAGGGAAACTAAGATTTCCAAGATAGCCTTTGAGCTAAGTATTTTGAGCACTAATCTCAAATCACAGAATCAATATATTTTTAAAACATAAGAGAGCCATTATATTTTGGGAGTAGTATTGAGCATCGATATGGGGGAGAGTTTAGACAACTCACAGCCCCCATAAACCATGTAGCCACCATAGGTAGAAAAGAGACATACTTTTAAATGAACCTTTTTTACAGTATACTAGTGAATCTATTAGGCAGTTCATATCTTTGGCCAGATATAGGATGTGTTGGCAGCGTGAGGTAGATCATTACTTTTAAATGAACCTTTTTTACAGTATACTAGTTATCACTCTAGTATTTGTATGGCTCCATTTGAAGCTCTTTGTGGTCGGAGGTGTAGATATCATATAGGTTGGTTTGAGATGCGTAAAATTTCTTTGATAGGACCTATAGGTTGGTTAGGTTAGTTTGATGTGGGTAAAGTTGTCGTGATAGGACCTATAGGTTGGTTTGAGGTGGATAAAGTTGCCTTGATAGGACTTGAGCTAGTTCATGAGGCTACGGAGAAAGTCTTACTTATTAGAAAAAGGTTGAGAACAACCAAAAGTCGACAAAAGTCATATGACGGTGTTATAAGAAGAGATCTTGAGCTTGATGTTAACGATTGGGTCTACTTGAAAACCTCATCCATGAAAGGTGCAACGAGATTCAGGAAGACAGGGAATCTTAGTCCCCGTTATGTAGGCCCATATCAAATTTTGACATGTATTATTAAAGTTGTTTATGAACTTGAATTGTCAGATGACTTGGCATCAGTGCATCCGGTT
The DNA here is from genome assembly GCF_036512215.1 of Solanum lycopersicum. Taxonomy (NCBI): domain Eukaryota; kingdom Viridiplantae; phylum Streptophyta; class Magnoliopsida; order Solanales; family Solanaceae; genus Solanum; species Solanum lycopersicum. The sequence goes on along the minus strand of NC_090810.1, from coordinate 9,027,275 downwards.
TTCCATGTCTCTATGTTAAAGCAATTTATTGGAGATCCGATATTATAGTTCCCTTAGAAGGTTTGCGAGTCAAGGAAAATCTATCTTATGAGGAAGTTCCGATAGCGAATTTAGACCGGCAAGTAAAGAAGTTGAGAAACAAAGAAGTTGCTTCTGTAAAGGTGTTTTAGAGGAATCATTGGATACACTTGAAAGGTCGAGACCAATATGATGTCCTGATATCCTCATCTTTTTCCTTGAGGTAATGAATTCCTCATGGTTTACTCTTTGTTTTTGTTTCATATGTCTTAGATATTCCTATGCTTCCTTATTGTTATGCTTGTTCATGAAAAGACTTGAATTTCGAAAGAAAATTAGTTTGTATGATTAATTTTCCTCATGGTGTTGTGTGTTGAGTAGGAGTTTCATATAAACTTCATGAGATGATGTCAAACATATTCTAGCTTACAGTTGATGTTTTCTCCTCGGGTATGTGCATTTATATTATTTCATGCATAACGTGCTGATGGGATAGAATTATTGTCTCCATTTGATGTCTACCATATCATTCGAAGACGAATGTTACCAAGGGAGAGATAATGTAACACCTTAGATCCATAAAAGGAAAATATATTCGTTTCACAGTTATTCGACGAAGTAGCTCAAGAACGTTGAATGACTCGGTGATTCGCCAAGTAGACCCACCTAACCTTTTTGAATTGATTTCTGAGTCCAGTGTTCTGTAGCTTTAGGCGAGTTGGATCGAGCTCACCATTCCATTCAGCGAATCACCAAATTGAGTCCCTCATCGCCTAATTGACTTGGTCTAGGAGTCGACTCACTGTAACTTCCAGTGAGCTAAAGGCTCACTCGGTGAGGTGCCGAGTGGCACTTACCGAGCTTTAGCAGGTCTCAATTCTAATTTTTAAGTCAGGGACTTCTGGTCTTTTTAGATTATTTTAATTTGATACCATGTCATATTACCCTTCACCTAAAGATCTATATAAGATTTTTACCTCAAATTGCTCCAAAATTTAAAAGGGATTCCCTTAAATCCCTAAATAATAACAATATCAAGTTCTTCCTCTCAAATACTTCTCTCTCTATAACTTGAAGAAGAAGAAGGGTTGAAGCTAGGGCTCAAGGTCAAGTACACATTATTCATGGCTTTTCATCCATTGGATCCTTGCATCTATGGAGCCTCTAAGTTCTCCAATTGAAAAGTAGAAATTCCCCTACTTGAATTAGAATTTTCTTCTAAGTTGTGGGTCTTTATGAATGTTGGTTGAATTGATTGAATTATGATTTATAATGCGTAATTGAGAGGATTACATTCTTTTATGATGAATTTATATGTATCCATGCTTAACCCGTGTTTCTAAAGAGAAATTGATGTAAATGAGTTTTACTTTATGAAAGGAGAATATATGGATTTATGTGTATTCATATAGGATAAATAAGGTACATTATGAATTACTTTGAGAGTGAAGCATATGTTGTGAGTTGACGATTATTGATGTAATTGTTGTGGAAGAAATCTTTCCCGCATAATTTTCTTATGCATGAATGTGAAGCACTTTCTCACATTGAATGATTCTAGGTTGAAAGTATTGCTCATCTAAAATGAATCTAAGATTAGGAACTAAGTAATAGACAAGAGGCGAGTACTTATGTCCTATGATAGAAAGAAAGGAGGTGAATACACATGTTACATAATGAATGGACTAAAGGCGAATACCTCTGATCCTAAAGTATGTTGTACAAGAGGTAACTACCCATGATCCCAAGGTAAGAAGGGCTAGAGGCGATTACTCGTGTTCCCTTATAGTAAGACAAGAAATGATTCCCCATGTCTTTAAAATATAAGATAGGATATGTCATGAAAGGTGATGCCCTTGGATTGTTGCTTGAGTTTGCCTTCCATGATAAGTAAGACTATTGGAGGATTACCCATGTCTTGACTAAGTATAAATTGAGGTTACTTCAAGAAGTACTCGTAAATGTTGAAATGATCTATTATATGCATTGATTATGCTTTATGACTTTTGTTGTCTAACTCATTTATTATGTTCATGCAAGTTATCATATTTAGTATATTTTTGTACTAACACATACTCTTGCCTATATTTCTTATCCAAATGTAGGGTATGGCGTTCCCGACTCTCATCCTCGTGGCTAGGATCTATAGTAGAGGCAAAGTTGAAGATTGGAGAGTCCTCATAGAATCCGAGGATTTGGCCACTATTTTCCTTATGTTCTTTTGTTTTAGTTTCAAACATTGTTGGATGGGTTGTGTCCCGAGATTCTATAGTAATAGATGATTTTTGAGACAAGTGTATTAGACTTGCGATTCGTTTTATAAAACTTTGGTTATGTTTGAAATCTTATAAATTTTCTATTATCTTGATTGTGAATGCTAAGTAGCTTATATGAAGCCTCACAGGTTTTGTATGTCATGTTACATCTAGGATTGCCCCTAAATCGTGACAGAGGGATTCCACACACTTTTCGCTGGTATTTTGTCAACTTTGCCTAGACATGAACTCTTTTACTATATGTTTCTCTTTAATCTTATGAAACTTGGAATGACTAGTAATTAGACCTTTAAATAAAGGAAAAATAACTTAAAAACACAACTATAAGTTTTATATTCTCTAATTTTCCCTTCTTTTTTTAAATATTACATAATTCCCTTTTTTTTTTAATTTTAGTATAAGTGTATAGATACATAACATTCTCTCTCCTATAATACACAATTATCCATTTTAATTCCTATTTTTTCTCCATTAAAACACTCAACCTTTTAAATCAATTTTTGGATTTTGAATTTTCTCCATTAAAACACTCAACCTTTTAAATCAGTTTTTGAATTTTGAATTATTAATTTTAATTAAAACACCCAATTTTGAAATTTTGAATTTCAAAATTTAAAAAATTTGAAATTTCAAAAATCTGGACAATTTCTCTCCCGTTCAGTTCTTACTCCATCACGTTTTCAGTTCTTCTCTCCCGTTCAGTTCTTAGTCGATGCATTGATACATGAATTAGATGTGTATCATATGATTTCCTATGTATCAAGAGCTTTTGAAAATTGTTATCATGTATCAGTCAATAAGTTTAATAACTGCCCCATCAAGTGTGCTTGCTGATACCTATCGACTCAGTGTGTTATAGTGTTTAGACGATGCATTGATACATGAATTTGATGTGTATCATATGATTTTCTATGTATCACGAGTTTTTGAAAATTGTTATCATGTATCAGTCAATAAGTTTAATAATTGGATGTTCATAAAAATGTCTTCAAACTAGATGATATAATCTTGAATTTTCAAAATTTGAAATTGTTATCCAATTACGTGCTAAATTAATGCTTATTAATGAACTGTTATCGATATTTAAGCTGATTTAGATAACAAATTTAAATGTTCCATTTTCCCCCCTTTTAATCTTAACAGATTTAAGTTATTGTGTATCATTTACCATGTATCACAACATACTAATGTATCACGCCACAACAATTATAAGGGATTATTAGTAAATACTAAATTTGTCGGGACAAAATGTAAGGTAGGGAGCAGGATCGATGAAGTCCAAATTGGATATGATAGAAACTATGTACTAGACAGCAATAAGAAAATGAAACCAGTGATAATAGTTTATGACAAGAAATCAGGAAGAGTAATGAATATCCAAGCGATTGCGCCTTGTGTGCATTTCTACACTGCAAATTGGATCATAAATGTAAAAGGGAAAGGTGGATTTGTGTATCAGCCTCGTTCAACATTGTTTTTGGAGACTCAAGGGTACCCCGACGCTGTAAATCATCCAAAGTTCCCTTCCACAATTATGAATCCAGGAAAAACTTATGCTCACTCTGTGTTGTATACTTTTTCCATCAAAAAATAGATTTGGCCCGTATCCTCTTAATAACATTGTCTACTTCAATTGATTTTTGTATCCAATTACGTGCTGGATTAATGCTTATTAATGAACCGTTATCGTAATTTAAGTTGATTTAGATAACAAATTTAAATGTTCCATTTTCCCCTTTTAATCTTAACAGTTTTAAGTTACTGCGTATCATTTACCATGTATCACAACATACTAATGTATCACGCCACAACAATTATAAGGGACTATTAGTAAATACTAAATTTTTCGGGACAAAATGTAATTATTATATTATACTATAGGATTCCTTAAATTTATACTTAAATAAATGCAAAGCTGAAACAAATTATAAGCTAAACATAATGGCTCTCTCCAACACTTTTATATGAAAATAATATATAGTTTGAATTGTATGCAGATATCAATTGTCCCTGACAAAAATAGGAGAGATGACCAACCTTCATATGTTGCCTCATAATGCAATGAACATGACCATTGAAAATGCATTAACTTTCCAATCAAAAGTATTTGTGTACGTGTGATTTTAGTCAAAATTAGGCACATTTTTCTTAATTATGTATAAAAATATGAATCAACTAAAATTTTTCATTCTTATTCTCAAAGTCTGACTTTCCAGAAAATTTTTGTAAAAACATCAACCTCAACTTGCTATAATTATGTACAGTCATTGCTTTCTTTGAAAAGATGAAATGAAATCTCTCGCAACAGGATAATCGTTGTTGGCATCTAAGTATTACCTCATACAGGATGTAATTATAAATATAATGTTTAAATGATGTGTGTATATACATTACTAACCTTTTATTCATTGTCGTTCAACAAATACTCTACCAATATAAGTCCTAATTTTTTCCAGTACATAAGTAAGAGCAAAGGTGTCTCACTAAAATTAATGGTTTAAATCTAAATTTTACTAAGATAACTGGAATATATATACATAATAAGAATAATAGTTTAAGATTTTTTTGTTATCAGATACACTTAGTTTTAGTTTTAGTTTTAGTGTAGTATTTTTTAAAGACATAAAATCTTTAATTTTAGTATTTATAAAGTAAGGATCAATTCTAGTTAACAAGAAGTTAAGTCATTTGTTGCCATACATTACCTTGGATATTAGTGTAAAAAATATTTATATTAATATACAATTTAAGTTATTTAATTCAAAATTCTAAAATATTTTTTTAATAAAAGTAAGTATTCTTTTTTTATTTAGTTTTACGTAAATTCTGTAATATTGTTTTACATGAAATTAAAATCACAATTCAATATAAAAAAAATTTCGAGGCAAATGTTTTACTAGGTTGATTGTTGAGCCACCCTGCAAAGATATTTTAACATGAGAAAATCATTTTCCTAGAAACTCTTATAACCATTTTGCTCATCTTATTTTAATCTATGTTCAATCTGCATTTATAATTGCTAGACTCATTAATCATTGTGACACAACTTTTCCTTTTCATTCTGTTTTTTTTTAGATAAAAATTGTAGAGTTAAAAAAGCTATTGCAAATATTTTTAGTGGGATTTGGGTCTTTGATTTGTTATTCATTTCCTCAAAAATTTGAAAAACTGTAAAAATGTGTATAGATGAATCAAGTCAATATCTCTTCTCCAATTTGGACATAAAAAAATCAAAAATCGAGTCGAACCAAACTTAAAAGAAACGTTTGGTTTGGTATACAACAACTTCAAAAAATCAAAAACCATGAAATGAAATCACAGTTATAAAAATTGCTCTGATTTTTTTCATTTCATTGTCTCTGTAACATCCTTTGTGATCTAAACTTGAGTCACATATCAGTGCAATACAGACTTGTATGAATTTACTTTCGATTTTGAATAATTAGATAAAATGGTTGGCGAAAGTTATACATAAAGAAAGGTATAGAGGATGAAACACAAGAATGCAGCTAGAATCGAGCCCAACAGCGAGTGCATTTAGCCACACAATCACCTTTGCAATCGACATTGTAGCCTAAAACTTTTGGATTTCGAAGAAGCAAATTTCTCAGAGTTTTACCTTCAATTCCCCATTGTTTTTCCAGAATTTCGACATTGGTTTTCATTTCATCTTCAAGGCTACATCCAAGAACTTCTGGGAATTTCTTGACAAGTTTAGTGAGATCATCATCAGTAAGGCTTAAACTCCTTAGATAATCCAGTATCTCGTTCACAACTTCTAGTCGTGGAACCTCTTTCTTCCGTTCTTCATACCAGTAAGGCGAATGTATGTGGCCAAATGCTTTTCCTAATATTTTGTCTTCTTCCTCTGGGCTAAATTTTAACGCAGAAAGAGCTTGTCTGCTATCGTTCCACGTTTTCTTCTCTTCTTCAGTTAATACTATATTGTCAGTAGCTGTTGAATGCAACGTCCATTTCTTGAATGGATAATTGGACGTCCAAGATCCCCTAGTAACATTAAATGTAATGCTACTCGAGCAATTTACATACCCTACTAGAGTGTTAGCTGTTGTTGAGATGGACTCACACTGTAGAGTAAGAAACAGAAAGTATGAGCTATGTTTTCACCAGAGAATATATTAGGGTTATATAGAAGACTGAACATCATATAAAGAATGAAAGATTTACCGTTATCAAGAAAACCAACTATTCCACGACTAAAAACTAGTTGTCCGGATATATGAATCCTCAGATAATCATTCGCTAAAAATCATCAACCACACAGCTATTAAATTAACATTACCTGCGTAATGATCTGTCCTTAGACTGAATCTTTTTTTTTTCTTTTCTTTTTTTTTGATGACAAGGGAAACCCGCAGCCGCTACCCTTTTGGGTACGCACAGGGTAAAACCCTGCTCCTATGCAATAGCTCGCAAACCACATAGGAGAGTGCTTAGACTATATCTTAACTACTGGCTGGACAAACTTCAAGTCTGAGAGACTGGTTTTAAAATGTAAGGCCAACAACAAAAAAAAGAACTCAACTTAACAGCATGCATTCTTTCTGAGGTTCAAATCTGAAAGAATCAATTGATCCATTAATCAACTACGCTCATTCCCAAATAAGTTGAGGTCGGCTATAAAACACCTTTTAAAATTTGTTTGTTCTGCTCTTTTCAGCCCCTTCTCATACCAAAACATGTCACAAAATTGCTATTTACTTCCCTATAATTCATTTCATAGATGTTCCACAAAAATAGACTAGCTGAAGATTTTGTAACATCACAAGTTCACAGAAGTTTGGCTATGGATAGAAGGGTGGCGGTACGCCGAAGAAGTAATGCAGAGAGGTGATTAGCCAGGATATAACGCAGCTTCAGCTGACCTTAGATATGAGGTACTAGAGGACATGGATAAGGGTAGGAAGTTAGTTAGATAGTTGAGCATTGTCTCGCTTATTCTTTTATACTATTAGTCGTACTATTAGTGATAGTATTACTCTTGTAGTTTCTTTTTCTTTGAGTTTGGTTATTATATCTGGTTTTTTACCCTTCGATTATTGTTTTATCTTATTATGACTACTGTTTAGGATGATTTGTCAGGTTGTCTTATAATATTTGCCATGACTTTCTTCATTTCCGTCATTTATCTCTCTATACTGTTTTAGATTTTTTTTCCTTGAACTAAGGGTCTAATGGAAACATTACTCTACCTTCAAGGTAGTGATAAAGTCTGCATACACTTTACCCTCCCCGAACCCCACTTTCTGAGCTTACACGGGGTATGTTGTTGTTGTTATTACAAGTTCACCGAGTTTGTAAGTCACAAGTATGAGTGATAACAAAGATAAAATTAGTTAATTGATTCATAACTTTAAAAATGAAAACTCTCAATTACAATTTGTATGACACACTTGCAATTTTGTTCATTTCAAATTATTTGACTCCATTCCATTAATACTTTCTCTTGTAGCAGTTCCAGACCACTTGGCACACCTCGACTATTCCATTGGATACCTGTTATCTCCAAGTACATATATCGTTCACTCTGTACCCCCAAAACTTAGACTAATGGGAAAAAACACATAGCATTTTTGTGTGTGCTGACATTTGAACCCTACTCTCTCATGATTATTACCCACTTCATTGACTAGTATACAACACCCTCGGTGCTCCATTAATACAATTATTATACACAACTTTCAGGATATAAAAGTTATTTAACTATTACCATTGATGTGATGTTTTCTGTATCTATTTTCCAACCGATATTGTAATATATCCTCTCATTACAACTGATATAAGCATAACTTTGCTATCAGATGTCCTTGAAGGATCCTTGTTACTATTATATTATATAAGACAAATTAGCATTGTCTACTCTGTATAAAACTAGTATCGTCACATAAAGTAGGACGGAGTAATAAAAGAAAGAAATAGAACATGACGTGATTAGCATAGTAATTTGGATCTAATGACCCCAGCCATAACTTACGAATCTTTTTTGATATGGTAAATAATTTTATTAATGCTGAAAAATCTCATTCATATAAGCAGTAAGAAGTAGAGAATATAAACTGATGAATCTTGGGATCAAATTCCACCCCTTGTGACGAATCTAACCACTCAACGGCCACTACAAAAATGTAAGAAGTTATACTCACACCAGGAGAGGAGAAGCATGATGCAGAGTTAAAGGTCAGCACAGGAGTAGCAAATGATTTTCCTAGCATCCCTGCACCATAAAGCACAGGCTGAATGAGTAGATATGGAAGACATTCGAAGACCTAAAAGAAACGTCGAACTTTTCGCAGCCCATATAGAACACTAAGGTAGGACATGTAACAATGTGGGACTTCAGAAATGCACTCAGAAACTGAAATTTTCATGCCATAAAACTGCTTAAATCCAAAACCTATATCTCGCTTATAAAAAATAGAGTATAAAACAACTACTGAATTTGTACTTTCCAGCAGCAATAGAAGAACTATTGAATTTGTTTGGATAAAGTAAGGACCCACTATAAAATAACATTCTCTAATAAATGACATGAGAACAAGTCGAATCATCGTTGTATCATGGTATTGCAGCACTTACAATCAGGTACGTAGAATCAAGAAACATAACATACAGAATCCACATTACCAAGACAATCCTTTTGAATCAAGTCATCTACTTATAAGTTTTGTGGTATATATCTCAGTGTTGAGAATGAGACCAAAGATTTATATTTTTTGTAAACTATTTTGGAACAAACTCACCACTTTATCCCAACCTTTATACAATTAATCCTCTTCACAGAGTACTGCAACAACTACTCTTATTTGGAATGATGACAAGTCGATTATCCAATTTTCTTTCGTCTTTTCTTAATAACCACTTGTTATACATACATACATACATACATACATGAGTTCTAATTTGATACCAAGTAGTAATACTTAATTTCTCTCTAACTCAATTTTTCCCCCGATAACTCACATGTCAAATAACTCAAACTCACAATCAGCATTTGCTTAGTGTCTGTCTATGTATATCATTTGACCTTCTCACATTATAATCATTTTCACTGCAATGTTCATGAATGGTTCAGAAACTTTCACTCTTAAACTATTAGGAGTCGTATAGTGTGAGGTATAAGGTATAGTAATATCTTATCTTGTGTTTGGTTGGAGGTATTAGGCCGTCATGGGATTATTTAGGGAAAAAGGACAAATATACCCCCGAACTTTGATCGTAAATGGTATGCAGATATCCTTCGTCATACTTTAGGGACACTACTGTCAAATAACCAGCGTATATATACTCTTTATACTAACGGACATACATGTGTCATAATCTTATCCAACGACCTGACATCGGATAGATGGATAAGATTGTGTCGTGTGTCCCTGTTTAGTCTTTCGTTAGAGTGTATGCATGTACGCTCTAGTTTTTGGACGACAGGGACATCAATGTCTCAAAAGTATGACGGAGAGTATCTACGTACCATTTACAATAGTTCGGAGGTATATTTGTCCTTTTTCCAGATAATCTATCCCACCATTCATACTTTAGTAATGGAATAAGTTATCCCATGTAAACGGTGGAATAACTAATCCCACGATAACTTGTTCCCACTCCTAACCGAAGTACCTTGTTATTTATTCGGAACGGAATACATAACCAAGATTAAACCTTGTTTTCATCTTCTTGTACCCTACCAATTTCCTTATGCATCAACCCAACTTTCAGTTAAACAAGTGCCCTAAAATATTTGAGTGAAACCAAAATGCACAAACTTTAAGCAGCAACCTTGTCCAAAGATAAACAATCAATATATGAGGAAAACAACTTACTAAAAGGAATTGGAGAACAAATTCACAAGCAGAAAGCTTCCAAGGCATAGAAGGGTTCAATCCAACCCAAATAAAGGAACACCCAAAACTCCAAAACAAATACTACAAAGGAAAAGTTAGAAGTCTACCTCAGAATTCAAATTCCAGCTCTGCTTCAAGAAATGAATGGGAAGCACAAGAAAATGTTGAAACAGCTGAGCTCTACACTCAATTGGGACACGAAGACCAATTATGTCCTTTCGCTTAGCTCAACTAGTTTTTGACCATCAATGGCTAATTATCAAAAATTTAAATTTTTTTTCCATGTCTCGATTAAATTTGGATTCGTGCGAATACAAATAAGTCAGACATCTTTATATCGGGGGCTTGAAATTTCAAACTTATCTAATCACGAATTTATAAATATTTTTGGCAAATCATTTTTGAGTTTTATCATGTTTGTCATAGATTTTGAATTAAATATTCATTTTAAAAAAAATATATAATTTATAAAAAACTATTAAAAATATTCAAAAAGTATTTATTATTGTCATTTTATAAAAAGCATATTTTTCGTGAAAAGTTATAATTATATAATAATAAGAATAAGATAAATGGAAAAAGTATTATTACTATTTGCAATTGAAAATGACTTTAAAAAGCTAGTTTGAATAAAACATGATAAACTTGTATAAATTTTATATGACCAACTAGGATACTAAAGTTCAAATTCAATACTATAAATGATGGATGTTTTTATTAGATATAAATTTTTGTGATTATTTTTAAAAGATTTTAAAAAATAAAAGCTATTTTTTTCTACTTTTTAGAAATTTGAATTATTTTCAAAAAATATTTATCAAATAATGACAAGTTATATGATCAAACGAGATTTCTCAATTGTTTTCCAATTATTTTATAAAATATCTATGGCCCAACGAAAAATATCTAGATTGTTGATAGGGTGTATTAGAAGCATGGATAGATCGGCCCGGTTTGATTTTATGCATTATCAGTTCGTTTAATTAGTTTTCAATTTTTAAATATGTTAAACTAATAATTAATTAAATTAATATGATATTTTTAATAATCAATTTTTGATTTGCCAATTTTTTGTCCTTAAAGTTTATCCAATATGTATGACTATTCCAACAATTTGGTGTGATAAGACACCAATGTAACTTTATATCATGCTCATAAAATAAAAATATTAGTGCAATACAAATAAAAGAACTAAAACAATAATATGAATTGAGGTCAATAAAATGTACTAAATAGAAAGGTACTGATATTAATTTTAGTCTTTATGTAGAGGTAAAGGAGTAAATTACTATAACTTTAATTGATATATCAATAAGCCTAGTATTAAAAAATCAAAATCGAATAAATAACCTGATAATTTTTTTTATATATATAATTACAAACATGCGTTAACCAAATAAATTAATAACATTTTCTCTGTTCAGTTTATTGGTTGCTTTGATTTTTACACACTCATATGGTGCATGAAAAAAATGCTAAATAAAATGCATTAAAAATACTAGCATTAGTAATGCATGTATCAGTTATATTTGCATTAATTATGCAATAATTATTTCCTATGCATGTTTAGTTTGGTATATTAAAAATAGTATGCATTGCATAATTTTTTTTATAACATATTTTACAAAGGTATTCTCCACAAATATGATAGAAAAGATATAAAAAAATATTTTAAGGAATAATTGAGTCTTTAACCAAACTAATGCACATTAAAATCGCTAGCATTATTAATATCATCTTCAAGTATATTAATAATACACACCTTGATTTTTTAGTTATCAATTAAAATATGCCAAATAAATTATTATTAATACAAAATTAATACATACATTATTTCTTCTAATACAGTATACCCAACGACTCAACAATTATTTCTTCAAAACAAATTTGTTATGTTAGTATTGTTAACACATTATTCTACAGCCATGACTCATTTGGTCTGCTTATTCATCAATCAAAAATATTTAAGTAGTGATGTATGTCTAAAATTTTAAATGAGCAATTTATATTTATTTTTTTTGGAGAAAATATAAGCACCTTTTTAGAATTTGATCAAATTTTAAATAGATTAAAATCTTTCACTTTCAATTTGAATGATCAATTACTAATATATGTAAAAAAATATTTTCAATGATATGTATACTGATTTTACAATTAATGATATAATTGAGCAAACATATGAGATAATTAATGAGTTATCAATACAAAATTTAAATCAATTTTATTTGGATGCAGTAAAAGAAAAAGAAAATCTAGAGGTTTAATTTATTTTAGGATAAAAATTGTCTTGTTTGTGGTTTGATGAGAAGATCAAGTGCTAAGTTATTCTTGATGCTCCGATATACATGAAATTAATAAACTAAAAATGTTTTAAATATATGAACTGTTATGATAGAGACGCATGAATACATTAATATAAGTTTTAGAAAATAATGTACATAAAATTAATAAATTAAAAGTATTTTAAATATATAAACTGTTGTGATAGAGACGTATGAATACTTTAATATGAGTTTTAAGAAACAATACTTTATTTAATATTGTATTTTTAAAAATCTTTCTAAAACGAATAAATTAAATGAAAAAAAATAATGTAAAAATCAATAATAATAATAAAAAATAAATAAACATAATCCTTAGTGAAGAAAGAGCTGCCACATCACTTGTATATTGAGTGATTTTCGTATATATTTATATTTGTGGCCAATAATAGTAAAAAAATTAAATTAATGTGTGGAATTTGCAAGCAACAATATATAATTAATTTAATAGAAAGTTCATTACCCCATGAATTATAAAAATAGTCTCTTAAAGTTGGAGTAGATTTAAAGTAATCCTTTTAAAATATTTTAAAATCATTTTGATCTTTTAAATTTATCTAAACTAATAATATATCTTTATTTCTATCAAATTTATAATAAACTTTATTAGTTAAATTTAACCAAACAATAAATTTGTCTTGTAACAAGAATTAGTATTTTGAGGTTCAATTATCTTTTTTGTTCTGCATCTAAAATTGGTACTTTTCTTCAAGTGCACCTAACGAAGATCTTTTTGCGTCATAATTTTAACAAAACTTTCTAATTGATTTTTAAAAATAACCAAAGATACTCAATTTTAATTAGTTTGAATATTTTGATCAAATAATAGAATAAACGAGACTATTTTTTCTCTCATAAATTTTCAGCTTTACATATGGAAAACTGATATATATTAAAATTAAAATAAATTTTAAAAAGGATACTGATGTTGGAATAAAAAATCGTCATAAATAATGTTATTATCATTTTCCAATCAAAGATTGAAATAATTATTAGGGAAAATATATATATATTTAGTAAGATACTTATAATAATTATGCCAAATGAAAATCATAAACAAGTCATTAGAAAAATGGCTTGTGTTAATTTGGATCTAATATAGAGATTTTGACAAATATATTTATAAGAGGTGAATAAAAAAAGTGTATGTAAAAAGCCCGGCGCGGAATCCACGAGTTTCGTGTTTTTGATTTCCTTATTCCGGTGCGATCTTCATCATTTTCCGGTGAAAAAGATCTCCACTTTTGCTCTCAAAATCCTACAAAAACCCTTGTCAACTTGTGTGTAAGACGAAGTTTTCTGGTTCTACAATGCTCGAATGGCTCAGTACAGACAATCGGGTGCTATAGGTATTATAAACAATGGTGGTGGTGGTGGTGGAGTTGTTCGGAACGGAGTTGCATCGGATCATGTATCGGTTGGGATTCGTTCGAGTAAACAGCAGCAGCAGCAGCAATCGCGGAATTATCACCGTCGATTGAAGTCTACTACTCGCAAGATCTCGATTGGTGCTATCATCGTTATTCTATTCGTTGCTTTTGTTGTTTCCGTCTCTGCTTTCTTCTATTTCACATCTCAAAATAAAGGTTAGTTGGCACCTTGTGCTATCATCGACTACGAATTTTGTTACATTTGGATAATGCTAGATTTTGTTGGGTTTTTGGGTAGTTGGAAGTTTTTTGCAAGTTTAGGAGTTCAGCGTAATACGATTAAAAGGTGAAAACTCAGCTACAACACTCACTGTGAGCTCATTTTGTCTAGTATGGGTAGGCCGGATTTTTGTTCTTGTGGTTTGTAGCAGGATGTAGTATGGGTTGGTGGAAGTGCAAGTTGGCCGGTGGGTAGTAATTGGATGGGTTTGTCCTAGTTCTATAATGAGATTGTACTTGCTATAGTGTACTAAAGGTTATGGTTTGTTCTTGTTGGTTGTGAGTAAATGTAAGTATTCTGCTACTTATTTGGAGCCTTTTGGAATCAGAGATATAGAAGGTGTTTTGGTGGCATGTTAACTCCTAAGTCACTCTTTTAAAGCTAAATGTTTAGTTAATCTCTTTTGTTGGACAATGTTGTCCGGAGTAACTAGTGCAGCACAGTTTTTGTATTTTATTAGCTTTGTAGTCCTCCTGTAACTATGCATCTCCTTGATGCCTTTCTATGGAATCCATAACTTCATTATTATTTTTTTAAAAAAAAAGAAATGAAAAAGGTAATTTAAGAGGATTTTGCAGAACTCACAATGCTAAGTTTGACGGTTTGCAATTTTTGAGTAGTATAAATTCGGAGAATTCTCTTGAAATGGGATTTGGTGATACTGGTGCTTATAAACAGTTTCGGTTAGTTTTGGTTTGGTTGTTTGAAATGTTGATGATTTTAAAAATAAGAATGCTAAATTGTGTACAGGTTTAGCAGTTTTAGCTTTTTTTGTTTTCGAGTAGTTGGAGATCTAGGGTAATTATAAACACAAGAATGCCAAATTTTGTGGGTTTCTGTGGCCCTAGTTAGTCTTGGTCTTTAGATAGTGCAAATTCTAAAGGATTCTTGTGGAAATGGGAGTCTAAGTTTTGTGAGGTTTACAACATTTGAGGATAGTCTTAGTTTTCTTAATTTTTGACCTGAAGTTAAACTAAGATTCTTGGGTAAAATTAAGATAGATAACTAAGAAAATAATTGAATGTTTTAAGAGTTCATGATCAACCAAAAAATAGAAAAAAGAACAGTAGATGACTCTTTTTCTTTTTGAAAACACAGTAGATGACTTGGAAAATGGTTGCAACATGATTCTGAAGTTGAAAGTTGGCTACTTTGGTAATATTTCATAGTTTATTTATTTACCAGAACTGGGGAGTTAACGACTTATGCCAAAGTGGTAATGATTAAATAATTTGGCTTTTTCTCCTTTTATAAGTAGTTTGGTTTTCGGCAGTTGAAATTGAGTTAAACTGAGGTAAGAAGATTAGTTTTTTTAATTGGACATTGTTTCTTAGTTTAGACTACATTTAAGTATCACCGACTTAGGGAATGTCACATTATGACGTTGTTATGAGGTTGAATGTTCACAATGGACCAGAACGCTCATCCTCCGAAGTGCTCAGTGGTTTGGGCTTGAGACTTCCATGCTGGAGGTCTCAAGTTTGAAACCCCTAGCTAGTGAAAGCAAGGGGTTTTCCTTCTGGGTCAAGTTCGTCGCTCTAGGCTTGCCTAGTGAGGGGTTACTTTTCCTGTGTGGTTTGTGAGCTATTGCATAAGAGTGGGAGTTTTATCCTAAGTGCACCCAAATGGTAGCGGCTGCGGGTTTTCCTTGTCATAAAAAGAAAAAGGACCAGAACGGTACAAAAATGCCGATGAATTGGTAATTAATGGTAAGAACTTACTAAACAATATTTGGGCTTATTAAGTTTTACGGTACGTCTGTAGATGTTATTTGTAGAGTATCTTGCCACGATGGTTTCTTCAGTTTAGCTATTTCCTGTTTTGACTTATTTTAATGTGCTTTCTCCTGAACCAAGGGTCTATCGAAAACAATTTCTCAATTTCTTAAGGTAGGTGTAAGGTATGCGCACAACTCTACCCTCTGCAGACCCACATATAGGATTATATTGGGTATGTTGTTGTTATTTGTAGAGTATGATGTATTAATTGACAGAACTTGTAAGTGAACCAAACGGATGCTGGAACTACGGGGAAGCACTCTTGAGCGAAAAGAGTTTTAATTATTATGGTGATTTAAATAAGTCAAAAAATCATATGCACAGTAAATTTCGTCACAAGAAAAATGAAGGTAAAGTAAGATTACACGGATTGTGGTTCCCAAGTGCAGGCTATTCAGATATCTAGGTTCAACTTTTAGGAAGAATGACATGATAGATGAAAATATAACACATAAATCATAATTAACATAGAGGATTACATTGAAGAGTGCTACAGGAGTGGCTTGCTAATAAATATGCAACAAAGTGAAATGTGAGTTCCATAGAAGAATGTGAGAGTAGTAATATTATGTGGGAGTTGAAGCCTCACGTGCATGGGATATATTAGCTTTTGGGATGCATGCAAATTGTGTGAATCAGTATGTTGAAGTATCCTGTATTCCAAGTACGAATTTAGTGATACTTTTAATAAGTAAGAGGTTAAAATATAATTTGAGTTTATGAGGCAAAGTATGTATCTGTGAACGAAGAACTGGCAAACTTGGAATGATGTATGGATTTGGCTTCATGATCTATAATTTGTGCATCTCTTGAAACTTGCCCTTTACATTTTTAGAATTTTAGGACTAAAGATGACAACATAATAAATGTAAAACTAGATTTGTCCACAGGGATTTGGTTTAGTGATGCGAGTGTAGCATGTGTGGATTGCACGCACGTGATGAGTTTGATTCCCGAGGGTAGAGGGGCGGACCCATTATTTACCAGGTTCCAAATTGTGCGTTCCCTTGGAGATTTTTGGGTTAACAAAAATAAATAATCATAAATGTAAAGCTAGATGCCCCAATCAACTTGTTAGAGTCAAAAAATTTTAAAATATGGTTGACTATGGATGGCAATTAAAGAAATAGAACAAGCAAGGTCTGCATATTTAGTTAAAAACAAACAAGCAAGGTCTGCATATGATGTTCCGGTGTGTTCAGCTGTATCTTTTTTCATTGTTTTGGACATTTAAGGCTAAATCTTCCAGTTCTGTTTTAGAAATATACTAGGTAATTTGCCTGCGCTTCGCGTGTGGATAAATAATCTTTCTAAGCTTTTGAGCAACCCCTTTATGCGTATGTAGGCTTTCGACTCAGTCTAATAGCCTACCTATCGGGCGCCAATAAAAGAGAGTTTTCGCATGGGCTCATCATCTGATGCATCTTTCCAATAATGGACTGACATAAGAAAAAAAAGAGTAATTTTAGTAGGTTTTAAGAACATTTATACAGATGACATTATCACATATCTCAAAAATTGTACATATATAATTATTGATTAAAAATATCTTGATATATTATCTTGATATCTAATCATTTTTATCTTTTACATAAAGTATCATAATATATGTTTGATGATATAATTGTCTTGTTAAAATTGAGTGATGTTCTAATGTAGCGATTAAACATCACTTTTTCTATTTTTTTGTACATGAAAAATATAGAATCTGATAAAATAAATCCCTGTGAAAAAAAATTAAGTGGAAGTTTTCGATAATCAATTCTCCAATATTTAGAAAGTTTCCCTGGATGCTGTTGCAGAGTTAGATAATAATCACTTTCAAGATGATGGTGATGTGGAAAATGATTCAGATTTTCTTACAAATGTGACACGGACACAAGGGAAGGTTCTCCAATTTGGACATGGGTCAGTAAATCATGGCCGGGATTCTCGTTATTGGGATAAGGATGACCGGAGAAGGGATGATGATTACAACGAGGAGGATTTGGAGCGGAATCAAGATAGTGACTTGAATAAGGAGCAAAGTCCTCCAGATGGGAAGAAAGGTGACAAGAAGTCGTTTTCAAAAGGATTGGATCATGGTGGAAATGGTTTATACAACGAAGCTGGACGCGATGAGTTGAGAAAATATGAAGCCAGATACCAAGCTTCCTTGGAGAATGCTGGGCACTCACAAGATGGACATCATTTGCCAAACCAGCAATTGAGTGATGCTGACAAAGGAAAGAAAACAGAACTGGTGGATGCAGATGATGGATATGATGATGGAATTGACTTAGAAGATGCACATACAGATGGATATGATGATGGTGATCATGAAGATTGGAACCATACCGTTGCTGCCGAATCCCAGGACATAAATGACAGACATTTTCTTGATACACATGTTGCAGGAAATAACTATCAAAATCATGCCAAAGAGGCTGGTAAAACGTACAGGGACTTTTCCAATAAGGAATCCTCTTCAAGTTCTCATCACCAAAAATCTAACACAAACTCTGGACGTGTCAGCTTCATTGATGGTCACCCCTCAAAGAAGTCTTCGTCAGAAAAGCGGCCAGTACCCAGAAGGAAGTCAAGGAAGCATGGTAACATTATTTTCTATTTTTGTTGGTGCCTGGTGACTTTATTTTTATGATTATTTTGTCTTCTGACAATTTTGTATTCCTCGAGTTAACTTGATGTCTGAACTTTTTGATTTTAACATGGACAGAGAAGACTGAAAAGATGTGCCTGGGGACATTGGAACATTTTCTTATGCGAACTTGCTTAAGCGCGCTTTGTATGCTTTACCTAATAAATTTGCTCCTTATTACTCTCAGCCTAAAGAAAAGGCACTTTTGATATTCAACCTCTACATGCTGGATAATTAATTTAGAAGTCTGTCTGTAAAAATAGAGACTTGTTCTGGGATGCAAGTGATCCTGATTCACCTATATATATTTATATGTATAATTGATGAAGTAAATAAGAAGGATTAAGACAACCAGATTCACTAAATAATGTAGTATATCATACTTAGGAATAGTTCTCATAAAATATAACTACAATTTGAGCTTTTGTGATGAGGTTAATATAGGCTAGTCATGGATATTTTGCTAGATTAGAGAAAGATTTTAGTTGATTCGATGTATATTATTGGGAAGTTAAGCTTAGCTGAGCATCTTTATGTAAAGCATATTGAGATGCTAATTATAGTAGGAGGGATACTGTTAGGGGTTGTTTGAGCGTATTAGCAAAAATAATGCATGCATTGATACACTTATTCATGCTAGTGTAACTAATGCTCTATTGTGTATTAGGAGTGTATTACTAATACCATGAATTTCTAGGTATTAGTAATGCAAAGGAATTTAATACATGCATAAGCATGGTTAAAAACCTGATTACCCCTCTAAAGCACTATTACATCTTTTCCACCATAATTGTGAAGGATAACTTTGTAAATCATATTTTTATACAATGCATACTATTTTTAATACATCAAACCAAACAATGCATAAGAAATAATTTACGCATAACTAATGCAAGCATAACTAATACAAGCATTACTAATACACTCTATTGAACAATATTTTTATACACTTTACCAAACGACCCCTCAGTAATTTATATAATAATTATGAAGTTAGGTATTAGAGCATGTTAGTTGTAAAAAAAGTTAGGGATTAGAGTCTTCCCGAATCTCTAAAAATCTTCCCCCAAAAGAAAGGTATTAGAGTAGAATATTGTATGATAAGTTGCGTCTAAGAAGCAGAGTGATGTTGCTCAAAATCTTTTATTTTAGCCATCTCACTGTACTCACTTTCCAGTCTGCTAATCTGCTAGCTAAAAGTGTGATTTCTGCCTTGCTCGTCACAATCATCATGGTCTGGTTCCGTAGAGTATTAGCAGTCTTTCATGTCAAGCATAAAACTTCGGATCTTGACAAGGCAGCATGCCAGGATTCAAGCTCTTTTTGTCATTTGTATGAAACATTGAATCTCAGATTTATGGATTTCCAAACATCAGGAAATTTCTGTAACTTCTTGCATTTTGCAATTTGATTAATAGAATGAGTTTATGTGCAAAATCTTGGAGATTAGCCCACCTCACTCCCTTACTCAGAACTTAAGTAATCATGCTTTACATTTGCAGCTTGTGAGATGAAAATTTTGAATGCTAGTGCCCTTCTTGTGGAACCTCTGGAAAGTCGAAAATTTTCAAGGTTTTCGTTGCAGTACGCAGAAACAGAGGACAAACCTTTTGACGATGCAAACTGGGAACCTAGATTTTCTGGGCATCAAAGTATGGAAGAACGGGAAGAATCTTTTCTTGCACGCAATCAAAAAATAAACTGTGGTTTTGTTCGAGGCCCTGAAGAAACTCCAAGTACCGGATTTGACTTGGCAGAAGATGACGCAAAATACATTAGCAGTTGTCACATTGCTGTAGCTTCATGCATCTTCGGAAATTCGGATCGCTTGAGAATACCAGTGGGCAAAATGGTATGACCAAATCCTTCTCTCTTTAGTTTTTGTAATTTTGGATGAGATAACAATTTTAGATGTTTTTTTCCATGGGTGCTAACTCATGAAACTTTGCCTACGTGTATATTGGTACACACATAGCAAAATTGTATTTTCCATGTCGATGCTAGGAGGAACTTGTGCACCCTTTTGTTAAACTGGTCAAAAGCTGACAGGAGAAAGAGAAGCTTTACTAGTAAAGTAGTGCTTAATCTCCTTTAGATCCTTAGGATATACTCTGTCAAGATGTATCATGTAAGATGTTGATCTGCTTAAAGAAAAAAAACTTAAAGGAAGCTCCTAATTCGTATTCTCTAACTCAAAAAGTAATAAGCCATTATGGCAGTTGACTAGCCAAGAATATAGCTTAGTATCCCTGCATCCAACAGAAATGAACGAAAACATATAACCAGTCACATTTTTGTTTACGCCTCCCCTACTTTTGGTATACCTCCGGTATACAGGGTTTTTTCTAAATGATTCAATGAAATTATTGCTCTTTCCTAAATATTCAAACTAATACTCATTATTGAGAAAATCTGGAAGATGATACCTGCAGCCATTTTTTGGAGTATCCGGAACGAAAGGAATAGAAGATGCTTTGATGGAATATCAACTACCTACCAATCTTTAAAAGCTAACTGCCTCATGTTTTTGTATAGTTGGGTTTATTTATCCCCTCTAGATTGCCCTGATTCATTTCTGAACCATGTCCGCTCCCTGATTCTCAATTAACAATGTAAGGAGAGCTGACCTTTTGCAACTAAGCTTTTGTAACTATTATGCATCTACTTGATGCCTGCAATAGAACTAATTACTTCATCAAAAAAAAAAATACTCATTATTAAGATATTTTATTATTTTTGTTCCTTGTAACTTTTTACCACTAGTATACAGGTTATAATTATATTCCAACATTATCACTTTAGACACCTCCTGAGAAATAGGCTGTGGCAATCTGAATAGGGCACGGAGGACTAAAAATATTGCTCTTTCATTTTTATTACTCTCTCTTTCCCATTTTCTGAGAGATATTTTTAAATTGTTAAAAGTATTGTATTGATCTCACCAACCATTGCTGTAAAATATTAACAGTAGGGGCTACATTACTGAATTATGTAATGAGCTCAGAAAGTCAAGCATGGGATCCTACATTATTGCAATAGCCATGTTGCACCGATAAATTAGTAAAGGATATACATCTGTTCTTAATGGCAGTAAAATACCCCAATTTGTTCTCAAAAACTCTGTTGTTACTTTCCTTCCATAGGATCCACCAAATCACTAAAGGGATGGTGTTCCAAATTTTCTTCCTTTCCTCTCCCCAAACTCATAAATGCCAGTATTGTGGCAACTTCCTTGTTGTCCTACCCTAGGCATTGTCAAGGTGACTCCCATTATGTTGAGAAAGAGATTCCAGATGTGTGAAGACTGAAGTGAGAACAAACACTTTTTAACTGTCTCAAGGAGAAACAACACCTTTAACATTTTCAAAATTAGCATCCTAATGTTACCCTCAATGACATGACGTCTGGACCACTTGATATATAACTTCATTTCCGTTAGTAGGAGAGAAAAAAATGAAAAAGACGTGTGTTGCTCTCACTACCACTAATTAATTACGGGTAGTTAGAGCAATATTGGTACTTTGCAGTTATCTAGCTTATGTGCCAAAAAAAGGTTGACAACTAAAGTAACATCTTATTACCAAATTAGAAGCTCTGTACAGGTTATGTGTCTAAATTATTCATTTTATTTTTAAAATTTCGTGTCAATGGAACACCTTTACATAAATTGAGGCATAAGGAGTAATACCTCTACTTATAAAATAAAATATCAATCTACTATTCGGGTGCAGAGTGTAGAAGCATTATGAAGGGATAGAAAGACCTGTGCATGACGTGAATAGATTGCCCGGACCATGTTAAAGGATTATACTAAAGAATAGTTAGTTACTACTATTATTGATTTTTTGGACTAGCAGATCTTCGTAAACTTGTGTGCATTTTAAAGTTTGTAATAACATGTAACTGCAAGCATTTATTTTTTTGAGAATGATCATCGCAAGCATTTATTTAAAGGAACATGGAGATATGCGATTTATTAATGTGGCACCTTAGGATATTCTAGTACCTTGTTTATGAATATGGGTTGCTCATTTGGTAAGATAGCCTTAAGGTTAAGACGTTTTTTGATAGTTCTCATAAATTGTAGGGTTTTCATGTTTATGAGGAAAAAACTACTACTTAAGAAATTCGAATTGCAAGTCAAAACAAAATTTTAACTTCAAATCACTGAAATCATGTCCAAACGGGTCCTAAATATCCTTAGGGTAGGAGATGGAAGCATGTATATTATTAGGGTCACAGTTGGTGTGGAGAGAATGTGTTGAGATTTCCCTTCTGATTCTTATACTGAGTTTATAAGTTAGAGAAAAATGATAGTATTAATAGATTCGACGGACACATGAGCGCTGAATTCATTGGGTTTTAAGGTAATTGTGGAATCTACTGGACTGAGGAATTGACAAATTCCCAAGCTTGGTGGAGCTCCTATATAAGCAGAGCATATCACTTATTGATCCGTTTTCATGGAGATGGGAGCAAGGATAGATGACACGTTTTCAGTTTAACTCGTACCACCATAAAGGAGTCAAGCTTACCACATTTTTTTATTTGGATTCGTACGGTCCCAAGAAAAATTTGCTTCTTTGCATGTCGGCAGCAAAGGGAGCAATATTGATTGTTGAAAACCTGAAGAAGAGGAGGATTACTTTTGTAAGTTGGTGATTCATGTTCGGGTGAAGATGTAGCCTCCTGCTGCTACATTATTAGGTGGAGACTGTTATGTTGATCATCCTGAATTAGTTTGGATTACCGTTAGCTATATCCGGCACAACTGAAGGTGCACTTGCACAGTTGGGGCTTTAAAAGAAGGAGGAGAAGACAAAAGGCATTGGGATGCTGCTCCTCTAGTCCCTCATGTAGGGTATATGAAAGTAGAGGAATTAGGGAATGTTTGATGGCTAGAGAATGAGTACATAAAGAATAACCTCTTGTTTTTTTCTCTTTTTGTGTACCTATTAGTCCATGCTTGTATAAAAAATAGGGTGTCTTTTGCGGAGAATTACATTTTGTTATAGGTTCTCTACTTTTCGTCATATTGCTCGTATGTCCTTTTCAGCAAATCATGAAAATATTATCCTCATTTAAAAAGTCACTTTAGATACCGCCACTTGTAATCTCCTTATATGTCTGGCCCATCCGCTTTTAGCAATACCCTTATCTCGGTTACTTCTCTTCTAAGTTGCGCAGACCCGTTAGTTTTTCTGCCGCACCAGTGTCAACACGAGACGGGTGCAGGATACGTGTGGGATTTGATCAACCCACATCAGATACTTTGATCAGACTCCATGGATTTGGGGGAAATTTAAGATTTTGATAAAAGATAAAACAGATTTAAAGACATGAGGAATGGCATACCTTCAGTATTAGTCCTTTTGTTTCAAGCCAAACAAAAAGAAACTAAGAATTTAAGCGGGTGTGTTCTAACTTTTGGTAGACAATAGCAATGATTTGTAAGGAGAGTTGGTGGAAGGTCTTGAATGACTTTCTTTTTTCTTTTTTTGAGGGGAAGAACAAAGGAGCTTGAAAGAAGTTGTGGGGGTCTTGGGAAAGACAGCCTAGAAGATCTTCCATAATTTAGATTTTAGAATATCTATATAGCTCTATTTTATAATCTTGAATTTTTAGCCGAATCCCAACACCCGTATCCATACCTGGATCAGTACCCCCGAATCTTAAAATTTAGATCTTGCCACCCTCGGATTCGCATCTGCATCGGATACGCGCACCCGAGTCCGAGCAACTTAGCTTTTCTTGATAAAAACCCCCATCCTTCTCCATTATTTAAAGTCTATTCTCTAGTAGTATGTTACCTCTTAGACGGAGTTCTTGTGTTGTATCTAGCTGTTGGAACCTTTTGAAAAGTTTTTGGAGTGTTCCATCGAAGTCCTTCCTGTCTTATATTGTTAATATCATATTTTTACATTTCTGTTTTTCTTCCTTTATTTGGAGACATAAGACCCCCCCCCCAAAAAAATTACATGCTCTTTCTTTGCTTCATGAAGAGCAGATGTAACATATAAAAATTACCCTTAATGTTAGCATTTTCAAATTCCTTGTCAATCTATTTAGTGTTTCCAAATATAGAAAGGTGTATTGTCGAATAGATCTTGTGGTCTTTTAAAATAGGATTGAGGGAATATGTTCTGTTTTAGAAGATACAAATGTGAAATTGCAAGTGCTAGTCACCTTCTCAACAAAAAAAAAAGATGTGCAAGTGCTAGTCTGTTAGGTGGAAAGTATTCATATAAAATAGAATTCCAGTTGTTGATCATGCTGTTTGGTAGTTTCCAATGTGCTCGAGACACATTTAACACAAAGGACTGCAAATTCGAAGAATCCTTCCAGTGAATGAGCAAACTGCTGACCTTTGTTTCATTGAAATATTTTTTTTAATAAAGCAAGGTATTTCATTAATAAAAGGGCATCAAGAAGATGCATATATTACAACTTACACTGAGAAAAATTGATTAAGGAGCTGAAAAAAAAGAGGAAATCCCTTTACAGTATGTCAGTCTAAGAGAAGGAAATTAATTAACTCCAAAAATTGTTCAGTGCTAGAACATTAGCCAATTTAGACCAGCAAAAGAGTAAGAGCGAGCATCTAGTTTTGAAGGAGTGATTTGGTGTTTTGAGGTTCCATCAAAACATCTTCTATTCCTCTCGTTCCAAACAACCCAGAAGGTAGCAGCAGGGATCATTAGCCTGATCCTTTTGATGGTTTCATCTCTCCACAAGCTCCACTTAATATGTGCTTCTTTTATGGTCTGTGCCATGACCCATTTCAATCCAAAGATGCAATATAACATGCGAAACACCACTTCCACCTATCAAACTCTTATCTTTCTTTTGTCTATCTTTCCCTTTTCTTTCACCCTGTCATTTCAACTTCATCACCCCGCCAGAATCCTATCTCCCTTATTCTTATCCTCAAGCTTTTTTTCTTGCAAGGAGATGCTAATGCTGGACCTTCAAAAGTTGGAGCAGATAAAGTACTACTTACAGAGATCCTAAAATTTCTACCAGCTGTTCTGATTCCTCTGAACCTATGTGTCTACACCAAAATAAGAGAGATACATTACTATTCCATTTAGCCTTGTGAAAGGACTTGGATGTTTCTTCAAAATTTCTACAATTCCTCTCTCTCCAAACTGTCCACCATATGCATGGGGAAATAATCTCCACGTAGCCTTCTGTCTCTTGCTGCTCCCCCTAATCCAACAACTCAACAGGCATACTCCACTTAGTTTTCTGTAGTTGAAAAATATGGCCCAAATCTGTGCTGTGGAACTGCAGTGCAAAAACAAATGATTGTTGGTCTCTTCTGTCTTCCCACACAGTGAACATCAAGATAGTATAGTCATTTCTTTCTTCTTCAGGACTTCATGTGTTAGGCAAGCCCTCAGAACCAACCATTTAAAACATTTTACCTTGGTAGGTGCTGAGTTTCTCCACATGTTCCTTCACAAGCTTTACTGGCTTCTGCTATGCTGGTTGCTATCCAATCTATAGGCCATGCTAACAGTGAAAGCCCCATCATCACTGTGATGTGATCAGTCAAATTTATATCTTTGCAAATTAGCTTTCTCGATATTGACAAATGAAGCTGAGAGGGTATTATGTTAGCATCATAAGCAGTTTTCTCCTTGCTTTGTTCTTCTTTCTCTCTCGTGCAGGCTTAAACTTTCCTTCAAGATGGAGTAATTTCTTAGCCATGTTAAACACTTGTATTTTATTTGTATCATCGTCTTTATGTTCAAGAATTAACTCAAAACTGAAGAATAGACCGAAAGAACATGAAAACCTCAGAGAGTCACAGCTTGTTCAGTCTTGGTTCTACAGGATTTCTGATTTTCTTGGTTTGACCAATTTTTTCTTTGTGAAAAATAGACTTGTAGCCCATCCAGTTGTGTGGCAACTTTGTTAAACCAGTTGAACTGATTTGTCAGTACCATTTTTGAAAACATTGCTCCTAGCTCATTTCAGTTAAGGTTTATAATGCATCTAGATCGGAAACAGCTTCTTTCTCTCCGAAGGTAGCAGTAAGGTCTACATACACTCTACCTTCCCATACCTCATTTGTGGGATTACATTGGGTATGTTGTTGTTGTAGAGTCTTTTGTGGATGACCTACTTATCAAAAAAAGAAGGGGAAACCGTCTACTGTGTTTCACCTGTTTCGGTTCTATCAATAGCTTTTGCAGTTGTGTATACGAGATTTTGAATTGTTTTACCTAAACTTATCGTTAGCTGCATTGTATAGCATTTTCTTAATTTAAATTTCTTTTCCAGGTCTCCCGTATATCAAAGAAAAATGTTTGCTTCGTTATGTTTGTGGATGAAGTTACTCTAAAAACTCTTACAGCTGAAGGTAAGATGCCAGACAGCATGGGCTTTGTAGGTTTATGGAAGATCGTAGTTGTAAAGAATCTTCCATTTTCTGATATGCGGAGAGTGGGAAAGATACCAAAGTTATTGTCTCATCGACTCTTTACTTCAGCCAGGTAACTGGAATTACAATCTTGTATATTATTTGTTTGTGGTATGCTACTGCTTATATTCTTCTTGTATGATACCATGCTATGGTTAGTTAGCACTCAATATTCACTTCCAATCAGGGGTTTACCAAATCAAAAAAATAAAAGAACAAAAGAAGGAAAAAACAAATTCGTTCTCAATGCAATTAGTTGTCTGCACTAGCTTAATATTTAATTTAAGGGACATCATTTGTATTTGGTACATTCTCAGCATTAGCTTCATGCTTCCTGCAGTGCATAAAATACCAGTTCCATTAGCATCTTTTTTTATCTAGTTGAAAAATTGTTGCGTGCTTTTTTCGAATATTAGATTGAGGATAGCTTCTTATGATGGTTTGGTTTTTAGTGGGGATTAGTCTCACTGTAGTGGCAGAACTTCAAGTAAATAATTTCTCTTTTGGGTTTAATGTTTTTTCACTTTGAGTGGTGCAGCAATGTGTTGTTTTCACCATTTAAAAGATATTGTGTAGACAGAAGTCAACCGATGAGTGCAAATGTACTAGTTTCTGCAAATAATCAAAATGCTAAGATGGTACTGAATAAGAGACTGTTGGAATTTGGTCTACTATCGATCGGCAATAATTACCCTTTCCCTTCTGTTTACTGGGGACTAAACTATATTTGGAAAAGTCAATTATGTGAACTGGCAATTCCATAACTATAGTTCAGAGGATTCCTAGTGCTAATTTTGAATCAACTCATTGGTGCTCTCAACTTTGGTAGCTATTTTTTTAGGATTCCATAATTTGCCTGGGTTTCTGCTTTCCCTTGTTTGTGTGGTGGTGTTGGGAAAGATACAACCTAAAATGTTAATGACACACATCTCTCAGCCTTCATCTTACTGCTTGCCTACCCCTTTTCTTCCCTTTCCATATTTATCCAACATGTAGTGGATACCCACTGTCATATAATTTACTCCACATTGCATGTAATAGAATGCAGTATTATCTCTGAATGGAGTAGCAAAGGGTGAATGATGAGGTCATCTAACCCACTAGTGATACTGTTGTAAAATGCTCTTTTATCCTCTCTTTTGGGCCTTCCATTTCTATGCATATAATTGTTTGCTTGAACTTTCTAAATTTCTGTTTGTTTGTTAAAAAGTTGAGATGCTTGAATGTGAATTGCGTACTGAACCACCTCTCTCTAAAGAAAGAGGAGGTGGAGGGGAGAATTTCTATCGTAGTAGCTTATAATTTTATTTTATTTTTTCAAAAACATTTTACAAGCATTTTCATTTGAAATTATGCAGGTATTCAATATGGTTAGATAGCAAGCTTCGGCTGCAGCTTGATCCCCTACTCATATTGGAGTACTTTCTGTGGCGTAAAGGTTATGAATATGCAATTTCCAATCACTATGACAGGCATTGTGTGTGGGAAGAAGTAGCCCAAAACAAGAAACTTAACAAGTACAATCATACTGTCATAGATGAACAATTTGCATTTTACCAGGCTGATGGATTGCAAAGATTTAATGCATCTGATCCAAACAAGCTTCTTCACAGCAGTACGTTCACTGTTCTATATTTATTTTCTTGCAATACCTTTCTGCTTCTGTGTTCTTATTGGCTAAATGTCATTACATTTTTCTGACAGATGTACCAGAAGGATCTTTTATTGTGAGGGCTCACACACCAATGTCAAACTTGTTTTCTTGTTTATGGTTCAATGAGGTTGACCGGTTTACTCCCCGTGATCAACTGAGTTTTGCATATACATACTATAAGTTGAGAAAGATGAACCCAGACAAACCTTTTTATCTCAACATGTTCAAGGTGAGAAATTTAAGTTCCTTCCAAGTGCAACTGTAGAGATAGACAACCTTCCCTTTTCGTCTAACACTTAGTATGTGCATTGTAGGATTGTGAAAGGCGAAAGATAGCTAAGCTGTTCCGTCACAGATCAGATGAGCAGAGGAATATTCTCTCTCAATCTGAGACAGAGTAAAAGCTGAGTGACTCCTGGTTTTGGCTGATGATTCAATTTTTTTGTTATACGCGTCACTATATTGTAGTTGCTTGCTGGAAAGAGGGTCATCGTGCCATAGCCATTGTGATTGTGTCTGTTGTACATTACCAAAATTCTCTAGAGAAAGCGATACACATGCCAGCCCTATCGATATAAAGCAACGCAAGGTGGATTCTGCTGGCTCATCATCTCATCTTTCTGGTGCAAAGAACATACTACCACCATTACAGCTTCCATTCTATTAATTTCATTGCCTTGACCAACTCCTAGTGTTAAAGCATCCTATTAATTTTCCATTGTATCTACATGAGTTGGTGAAGAAAATACCTGATACTATATGTATTCTTTTTCTATGAAGCAGGGTGCCAATTTATTGTTTCTAATATTTGGACCAATTGATACTATTTACTCATTCAATTTATAGTCTTATCATGTTTAATTCCAACTTTTAAGTGGCTTTACCCTTTGTGATGAGCACACTCACTATTTACACCAATCATGATGGATAAAAATTAAATTATTGAATGAGAATTAACGTATCTTAATAAAACTTGTTGCCAATGTATTAATTACATAGATGTGTATTTTTTTCCTCAATAGAAGGGAGCTTTGGAGCAATTATATATGGGTTTGAGTCGTTGAGGCAACTACTTATACTTGCATTAGGGATTTAGGGTAGATTGTTTACATCATACTTCTCGATATGCGATCCTTCTCTGAATTTTGCCATAGAATGTTTTCTGAGTCGATTTCTTTTTCTTTCCTCTTAGAAGGTTTTGTTTAACAATATAGAGGGGTTTGTAGTATGTTATAATTCTCGGTCACAACTACTACTTCCTTCGTCCTAATTTATGTTAATTCATGTGGTAGTGTTTGATTTAGTATAAAACAAAAACATTAAAAAAGAAAGGTTTTTTACATCTTATTATTTGAAATAAGTGATTGATATTTGTATGATATATATTTCATTAAGGATAAAATAGAAAGTCAAATTAAGAAATGATATATAAATTGTGGCACATGGAGTTCAGTTATATTATATAATTAATAGTTAATTAGAAAGTTACGATGATAATGTCATATAAAGTGGACCATATATATATATATATATATTAACCAACTCTGCCCTTGAAAAAAAATGAAGAAGAAATATATACAAGAAGTAAAGTATGACTTATCTAAAAATTCCATTGGCTTTACCAACCATTTGGAGCAATTTATTCCTTCCTTTTAGCACCTCTTCAAATACTTGATCAACTTGTAATTCAAACTTCTCCAAACCAGGCTTTAGAGCTATAGATTTCTGAAAAATAACATCTTTAATTCTCTTTATTTCTTCTTCTTCATATCCACTTTTAAACTTTTCTTTTGCTTCCACTATTGCCTTCTCCATTTCTTCATACTCATAAAATCTTATTACTCCCCTTTCTCCATCTTTGTAATATTTCCTTTGAAATTCAGTGGCAAGTTCATTAACTGAGTCCTTGAATGACTTAATTGGAGAAGAGTACTTGCAACAAATCCTATCAACAACTTCAACCTTATAATTCTTAGTTGGATACATAAAAACATTCAAAAGAATGTAAGATAATAAACTCATTGCAACTCTAATTGTGCAAACCAAACTTGAACAACAATCTCTTTGCATTTCTTGAATAAGAATACTCTTGTTGTCTCTTTGTACAATTGGTTGCATACTGGCAAATGCTTTAGCCTCATGATGATTTAGATTCTTGATTGTAGTATCAATTGTTAAATGATACATGTTGATCTTAAAACTTGATGACTTCAACATGTTACAAAGCTCCATGATGTTTAAACTCTCATTCATGTATAGATTCAACATGTCATCATTGATCCATGTAAAATGTATTCCCTTTGATTTCTCCAATATGATGAGAAGAAATTGAGAGTGGAGTTTTTTCAGTAGAGTCATGGCTTCTACACACCATTGAAGAGTTAAAGAATTGTTGGATAGTAGTGATGATTGGAGATTCTTGATTTCTTTGGTGAATGAAGCAAAGAGAGCCATAGTTTCACTATTTGTAATATGAAATATGCATTTTCTTTGGTGAAATGGAGAAAGACAAGCTGTGAATGTCCTTCCCATTACTTACATATTATAACACAAGAGAAAGATGCTTACTTTGGGAGATTATCAAAGGGTGGAGAAGTAGATAAAGAGGTGAATTAGTAAGGTGGAAAAGTGGGGGTGGGGGGATTTGGTGGTAGGGGAAAGATGCAAGACATGCATTCCTTGTTTAATATTTACCATCAAAACTAGCATTTTAAATCTTGTACTTTATATGCTTTGTTCCCTTTTTTCCTCAAGAATAAATAATAAATTTAATTTATATATACTGACAGCACATTTAAGTTCTGGATTTAAAGATATAACAGGCTATCATACGATCGTTTGAGTTAGTTTATTAGGGTTGTTATGACAAGTAATACTATCTTAGTCTAGGTTAACTTAACATGATAATAATTTCTACAACCATCCTTAATAACAATCAAGTTTTATCGGAAATCATTTTTTTTGGTTATTTTACAATATATCACCCTTTATAATAAATATTTTACTACAATGAAAAAATATTCAAACAAACAATGTTTCGAAAAGTTTGGAATTGTGGTGAAAGGGGGGAATAAAGAAGAATGCTTGGAGATAAAGCAAGAAAATTAATAACTTTTTGTTAAACAAAAAGGAAATGAAAAATAAAGACAATGAGGTGAAGTCACGCAATGTGTTTTGGAGAAAAGGGAGGAATTTGTCTCAAAGTGATATTATATTTATAGAATTTATCCTTTTGCCACTTGATTTGTGCTTCTCCCTTTCCTTACTTACAAAAACACATTTGTTAACTTTTACGTGGCCTTTTCTCTAACTTGTGTCTTTCAATATTTCAAAATTTTGATAGGGACTTCTCACCTATATTATTTTTTATTTTTAAAAGTCTTTGAGATAAAAAAAAGATTCACAACTTTAAGGAAAACTATAAACTATTGAGAAGTAGCTACCTCCTTTACTTTCATACCCTCTTGTTTTTTACTATTAATACGGGTTTACTATTTAATATCATCAAAGTATATATATAAGAGGAAGAAATATTGTTTCAATGAGAACACCATTCAGTTAATCTTTGATATCATTAGAACATATACTTTGATGGAATCAAAAGGAATATACAATGTTCAAGTGAAAAGACTGCTCAATTACGGGTTGATACCATCAGAGCATATATATATTATAAAAATGGTGGTTCAGTGAATAGAACAATAGAGCAGTCGGGTCATTGTTTGGGCCGTGGATCTCAGGATAAATGTATTGGATTGGGTCCAATTTGAGTAAATATTTTGCCTAATGGATCCAATTTGCGTAATTTTCTCAAATATCTACGCCGCACTTAATCATTACAAGAATGACATACCTACAGTTTGAAAAAAAAAATAGAAAAGAGAAGTAATAAAAAGAAAATCAATCTTTAACTGATTTGCATTGCAACAAAACCAAATTATTCATCAAAAGCACTAGGCTTTTGGTACTTAAAAATATATATATAAAAAAAAGAACTCAAATCATTTATACTCGATTTAATTAAGTGAAGTAGTTCCAACTATTCTACAACCACAAAAAAACATTGAAACACTTCTCCAATTTTTAATCAATCGGAAGTTTTTCAAAGAAGAACTCACAAGAGAGACTTAGATGATCGAAAACTAAGTGGTTTTACTTACCATTGCCATTTCAAGTGTTGTTGGACCAAACTAACGTCTAGTCTAGTCGATCTTCCTTTCAAGTGTCTTCCTGAACCAACGACTCTTAACATGTATCTAGTTGATCTTCCTAACGCAGTTAACGTATGTGTAACTTGAGAAAGAAACAAATAGCTTGCGAAACCTGAAAAGGTAAACCCAAAAGCAGTTACGACAAGGCTTGTGTGTGAACTGCAGTCTAGCAAACGTTATAAGCATCTGGTTATGCACTGATGCATTAGACCCAAGAGTGTATTCTGCAACTACATTTCTACTGTGTGATAAGTTAAAATCAAGAGGATTATAGATGTCTCTTATAGATAATTTTCTTTATACTTGATGTGTCTTCAGTCTTCTCACACTCATAAAATAACGTAATAAAAATGTCTGGAAAGAGAAACTGGGAATAAAAATTTCCGTTTAGTTCTTTCCAAACTTTCCTTACTCATGTATCATAGCAAGACAAATAGCAAGGATATTACATACCAAACCCACTGACTCCTGTGCTGAGCCATTGCAGCTAAGCTCCTTCCGGGATGTACGTTTAGAAAGCAATGTGCCACTCCACTAAAATGGAACTTGGCAGATAGGAGGGACAACCATATGTCAACTGGTCCACTGTACTTGCGCAATATGCTAGTGCTAACCTGAAAAAGATTTATCATGAAGCTCCCACATTAAACCTTAGACCATAAAGTTACGATTGGAAAAGATGCCAATCAGAGTGTCATAAAATTCAAAAACAATTAGCATCTAAATTTTTCTAGCTATGATATTCCCAAGAAAAAGATGAGCTTAAATGAAACAAAATGGTCGGTGAGAATTTATATAGTTGACTTCAGCTTGCTTGAAATAAAAAACATACACTTAGTTGTTGTTGCTGTAGTATGATAGTCCCAAGAAACTAAAATAGAAGTCTACAAGTAGTACCAAAAGTAAAGAGACAAGGAAAGAACTCACAAGCTCCCAGGCCTCAACTTCTTTATGTGAAGTATCTTGCAATAGTTTTCTGCATATAAAGAAACCATTTTATAAAGATGAGCTACTAATTTTAAGCATTACATATTTCAAACCAAATTCTAGAAAACTAATGGGAGAAGAAATATACTACAACGACAATTACACCTCTCAATCCTAAATCCAATTCAAATAGACCGTATGACTCTCACTAGCCGTACTGCTCTATAGAAGCTCATCTCATGCTGATATTATTAAACAATAAAAATGGAAAGAGACAAAAACTACTATAATTCTCTGCAAGGGCCAACTTGATCCTCTTCCCCAGAGATCTCAGATGAGGGAACCTTGGGTGTAGTTTATACTGGTATATAAATCTATGATATGACTAAAAGACTCCAAGAATATAGGACCTAAAGTAAACGTGCTAACCTAACTATCATAATGGGAGAATTAGAATTACGGTTGAGTTAATTGGTTGAATCTTGAAGAAGATATATTTTGAAGTCCTACATCTACAGAAGAGTGTCCAACTCATCAATCTTTTTCTTGTCATACAAAATACACATGTTATCGGCATGTTTATCGGCATGTCAATCAATTATAAATTCAACAAAAGGAAAGTAAAGAATCCCTTACAATGATGCTTGTTTAAAATACTAAATCATGTATAAAAGATATCAAACTAGAAAGAAACAGGATCACTATGAAACTTTGCTAGTATTAAATATCACTGTTAATCGTCAATACTAAATAACTCTCTTTATAACATCTGCAAGAACACTTCCAAGTAATACCAAAATATGGTGGCTAATTTCATTTGCAGAAATTACTACCAACGGCTACCAGAATATGATGAATAACTTACCGTACACCTTGATGAACATCTTGATGGTTACAGTGACCTGAGACTCCATAATTATCAAAAGTTATGACCTGGAAAACAAGTGTCCATGAGATGAAAGGTGACATAAATAACATTTCCCTGTGGTCAAAAATAACTCGTAAGGCAACACATTGAATACAAACAAAAGGAAAATCTTAAAAAATCTTAAGCTACTTGAAGACAAATATATCACAAATCTTATTCATCAATTTGTTATCAAAATGGCTTGCCATTGTCCATTGTTATATAACAAGGAATGTCCAAGTGATAGATGCTATTTTCTCGAATGGAGTTTGCAACATTTTCTTTCTTTACTTCCTTGAGAGCAACAACTTCTGCCCATCTAGTCCCAAATTGTCAAATGGCCAAGATGCAACAGTGGGTGTAACGCTTCAGGTGGCTGATGTATAAAATTTTGCATGCAACTAACAAGTTTTACATCTTCTAGCATAGTCCAAGCAATATTTCACCATTGTTGGCAATAATATCCCATCCGTTTTATGTGGAAGTAGAGTTTTAGCGCAACTTGATGTGATCCACACCCCAGAATATGTTCTTGAAAAGCTTGAAGAGGTTCATCCTCCTCCAAACATTGCAAGAGTACTCCATTGAATGATCTTCTAAACGAAGTATTTCTGTAGTCAGGGAAGTGGGTGCACTAAGACAGATTTCTGTTCTTCACTTCTTCTGGGATTTTCAAACAGTATCCCATAGGCCATACTCAAGTAATCAATGATGAATTTTCGTCAATTTTCCTTCTCAACCTTATAAATGATTGCGAGATGCTCAAGCCTAATTTCTTCAATTCCATCCTTAACCGGCAGCAATACTACCCATTTTTGGCAGATAATAACTTGTGTTTGATCAGGCAGAGTCGATGTAGAAGCTAGAGCAGTTCATAGATCAAAGGGTACAAATTTCTCTATAAGTTGCAAGTATTTCAAGTGTTCTAAGTATTCAAAGGTCAAGATCAAGCTCCAAGCGCTTGGATTAAAAGCCACAAAGTTCAAGACCAAACTCGAAGGCCCTTGAATTTATTTGAAAAAAGAAGAATCATTTTTGAGATTGTAATATTGACTGTATTGAAATAAAATTCCACACTTATTTACAACATTTTGCAGTCTTGATTATTTTCTTGACGAAAAATTATTGTCTAAAATGTGAACCGTGAAATAGGTAACCACTGCATTATTCCCTAAATCAGAACTTCATGAGGTTACCCCATATTTCTTTATGGGAGATTCAGCTTCCTTTCTGAAAGACTGTCCTATAGTATACCAAACATTAAAGCTTGCATAAATACAAGAGTCTATCACATTAAAACTATGCACTCGTTTCAAATGTACATGGTATATTTGGTAGACTGGAGTAAGGAATATGTAATCCTTCTAGGGTTCTCGATTTAAAATCCAGAATATTAGGCCCCAACAAAATCATAACGGATTCTTCCGTATAAACTTCAATTAAGTAGAGGGAAAATCAAATTAAATTAGTTCATCGCAACTGAAATAGGAATAATGAAAACTATATTCTTTAATATTCAACAAAAATGAACAAATAAACGAAGGATATACCTTGAGATCAAGATTTTAATATAGTGAAGTAGGAAAGCCACTTATAGAATGAAGTCAATGGGAGGAAGCTTAAATTTAGAACAACCAAAGAAGCACAAGCTACTGAAGGTTACTTGAAAAGGCGTCAAGGTGAACTAGATAATTACTGAAATCACTAACCAAATCAATTGCACAATTGACAATTTCCTCCTTGATAATCTTTGACAGTAACTTAGAGTTCCATGATTTGCCAAAACCATCCTGGTGAGAAATAAGCATTAAAACTCTACTTAGACATTTAAGAACATAGAGATATACCATTTTGATACAATGAGAATACCTGTAGATCTGGATGGTCAAGGACTTTCACTTGCTTTTGTGGAACCTACATGAGTAATTAGAGAACAGAAAGATCAACGACTCAAATCTAACTGCTTTCTCCAATATTTTACAAGAATTTCTGTTATAGCAATTCACAGAAATAGAGGAATGCGCTAACAATTGCATTAAAGCCAACATAAAAGATCAGAGAACTAGCATTAATGCATCGCTCAGATTTCTATTCAGATAAAATTTCACATCACCTTAAGCACAACCGAGGCTAAATAAAGTTCTTCTTTTCTGACATCGCCTATACCATCTGCATTACCTATATTTCAATTCAATGCGACAAAGCAGAAACAATATACTGAAAGTTAGCATCAGTAATAGACTATTGGTTATCTAGGATAAAGAGTAAAGAACAGTTCTAGTGATTTATGTTCTGATCGATTAAAAACTTAAAAGTTGCAAATAGCTGCAATAAGTCAAATCCAGAAAGCGAGCCTAAGGTTTAAGAAACACTGCTTGAACTGGATCATACTTCTTTAAAAAATCAATTGCTTAAATATTTCAACCGGTTCAAAAATCAACATTTCATTTTATTACTTTTTGCGTCTTGAGATTTACCGCAAGTCGGCAATCAAAATACACATGCCACTCAATACTTAGGCATAACGGAAATTTTTGGATTTAGCATCTGCAACATAAATTGAAATATTCTAAGAGCATTACCTTTTGACATGCATAATATGTGCAAATTACATCCTCTTGAAGACAAATAATTAATGGTTGGAGTAAAGAACCTGCAGTATGGAGTTAAAAGCACCATAAGTCATTGTCCTCTCACTTTGTACAGCAAATAGATACAATATTGATTACTTAAGATTGCCTAAACATTAAAAGGTCATTATACCATATGTAGGAAACTGACATCTATAGTTAGAGACAAGTTAACAATCAACTCACATCAGCTAACATTGAGAGTTGTGATCCTTCTTACCAACTACTCCCTCTGTTTCAATTTGTTTGTCTTACTTTCCTTGTTGGCCTGTTTTAAAAAGAATGTCTTTCCTTTTTCGGCAACTCCTAAACTCTAAAATTTTCACATGGCATGTTTATGACCGTGCAATTAAAGAGAAACAAATTGAAACGGATGGAGACTATTCTAAACACAACTTGGAAGGAAAAACTATTGTCCAAGGTAGGAATGCTTCTCTTAGAACAAGCATAAAGGAAATTTGATGAACTTTAGAAAAAGAAAGGAATGTCATTTTTTTTAGGCTGTAGATTTTTCATGTATCATATGTATGAGGACATCACATGCTTAACAAAACAAACAAAAACAGAAAGATTGAAATCATTATTTGTATAAAGACAAATCATTATCCAGTTCTTAAATGACCTATTTACAAAGGGGTAAAAATTGAATCTTATAGTTTAGCCCACCAAAATTCTAGTCCACCACGTTTCAAGATGGACGTATGAATTCATGGAGACTCATTAAGTTATTATTCAGTGAATGCACCTACGAGTTCAACTAATTAAATTTTGTTTCAACTGAGCAACTTTGCATTAGAGTATAACTAGACATACATAGGGCTCACATAATCTTGATCAAAAGTAACATACAGTTCCAAGTGTCTTAGCCTGCAACTCCCTCTACAGCAATTCAAGAGTTTGCATTTCTCAAAAAAATTATGACAGGAACAAATAACAACTCAAAGTTAAGAGTTCAACCTTACATAGACTCATCATCCGGATGGGCAATAACCAACAACACGTTTCTCTTGCAAAAACCCCCACCTGAAACATAAAAAGAATTTCATATTAAGAAGGGAAGCAATTAGCTAATCCTAAAAAAGAAGGAAGCAATTAGCTGTACAACAAACACTACAGGGAAAGCTACCATCATTCAAAACTTTAACTTGTGAGGCAGAGAGAGATTCGTGAAGAATTTTAAAGAGTGAAGCCACCCACAGCACAACCACTGTAACGATGATTACTAGCCACTCCATTTAACTTTTTTACCAGCAGACCTACATATAGCACAGAAGTGTATCTGCATGTAAATCTGAAATGAGTAGTATTACTAAAACCCATTATAGTAAGTAAATTGGTACTTTAAAAAGAGAAATCAAACACCAATAATTCAAGGAGATCATGGATACTACCAACTATAAGCCTTATAACAAACAGTATCCTCTACATTACAAGCTTTTTTTGTCAACACTTGTTGAAAGAAAGTAGGATGGGATGGCTTTTTGGGTGTAATCTGGCACAAGCTTTGTGTTGTTTCATGTTTACACTACTACTTACAATTCAAAAAAAAAATAGAATGGAGAAAGCACGACAAAAAATTAGGTACTAAAACTGCATTTTGCTTTTGCTCGTTGCTTCCTGATGATAAATATGGATTTAAAATGTTCACATAATTATATAATCTGCATTTTACATTCTGAGTGTCAAACATGATATATTCAAGAGTGAAGATCACTACAGATATAAGGACTTTATTCTTACCGGATGACGTGATAAGACTACATATAAAGATTACAAGGATATATCAGGAGAAATCATGACCACCTAACATTGACGGGTTGTCTTGGACTAGAAGAGTAGAAAAGGAGATTTAGTGGGAACGAAAGAACAAAAACAAATTATTTCATTTAATTTTATGTGAAGGTGTTAAACTGGGCACAAAACTTAAGAAATTAAAGAGAACTTTTGACAAGTAAAGTATATGCAAAGTACAAAAATTACCCATTTAAATGAGTGGTGTGGAGAGTTCCCGTGAAGCCACAGGAGAGCTGTGATTTTTCCAAATAACCAAGTAGCTGCTTGGTTTCTATTTCCCCTTTCGAGGTTCTCTTTATACAGAAAATGAAATGGAGAGCCAAAGAGCTTCTCTCCTTCATACCTCCCTATCTTTACCCAGCAAAAGACTTGATTTCTCCTTTATAAATAGTGTTTGGGGTCCTTGTCTTGCTATCATTTACACCGTCTTGGTCCCAACATATCATTCCTTTCATAAAATAGGGAGTAATAGGCACACCCCCCCACCTGGTATCCCTAAGTAAAATTCAAAAATAAGATTGTTCATAATTCCCCCTACCCACAGCAGTGGTCTTGGCTAATAAATCCCATCAAATATAAGTAACGATTCAATCCTTCACATGACTGATCTAAAGCCAAGTGTTCAGCTGTCTTTCCACTTCGAAGTCATTACATATTCCAGTATTACATCTTTTCCTATATCATGTTGTCCAACAAGAACAGAGGCAACAGCTATACTAATAGATATGCTCCAATGCTTCCTCAAATATGTGACCAAATTAAGATGCAAAGGATTACTAAAGATTCACCCTTCAATCCATCACTTATGTACTAACTTTAGTGGACTTGCTCCATCAATTTATACTCCTTTGATGCTCACATATATCTTATTTGTTCCCTACAACATATATCCAATTTAATTTGGTCTTTCACCTTATACAACCCCACAAATGTGAGACATTCAATGAGCTGTCACCCATAATTGGTTCTTGGGTTGTTTCAGTTTACATGCTTCATTAAGGTTTTAATTGGTTATGGAGCTTTAAATGACTTCAATTTGAATATCTTCTTACTTATTATCCTCAATAGGCTCCAAACAAGAATTAAATTTCATGTTCTACATCTTGAATCAGATATACATCTGTGTATATTCCGATTTCTTTCTACCACACGAAATGCTCTCTTTTCAAGTGTTTAGCTTTACTTCCATAGTTGAGTATGAGTTTAATTTATTTAAATCCTGAAAAATGTGAAAAGATGGTTTTTTTTTGCCTTCCATGATATTACATTTGGTTTACTACAATTTGCATTGGAATTGTTTGAGAAATGGCTGAAAGAATGCTGTGCATGTTTGAGGACTCTGTTATAGTTCAAAACGATAGTTAAACTTTGGTATATGTATGCATTTCCATAAAACCCAAGGTATTCTAAGCCATTAGTTTCTTTGCTTTTGCTTTTCTTGTTCTTTTACTAACAAGAGTCTAGTCTAGTCAAACAGACCTAGGATTTGAAGCACTATGTCGTGCATCACACTACCTGTTGGAAAGCATACAGAAAATACTTCATCATGAACACTTGTAGGGAATTTTCATAGCTTGACGTGTGTCAAAAGACATTGTCTTTTAACACAAACCTGCTAGCGGCATAGAGTCTACAAATAGATTACCTTATTTGGTCGATGTTGGATTAATTCGATAAACTAATGGGTCACTAAACTGAAACTAATCCATCTTCCCAATAAGAGCTTGTTATAATCTAAAGCATCCTATAATGGGAAATTTTGCCTCAATTCTTTTATTAAAAATACCCTAAATTCATAAATGAAAAAAAATTGAGGCAAAACCCCCAAAGTTCCTTTGTTTGCCCCTCTCCATTTGTTTGGTATCCAACCCTTTCACACAGAGGCGGAGGAGCCATGATTTTCAATAAGGAAGTTTAAAATCTGTAGAAATAGACAGATGAAATACCTAAAGGGGGTTTGATATCTATTATATGTACATATA
Source organism: Solanum lycopersicum (assembly GCF_036512215.1). Taxonomy (NCBI): domain Eukaryota; kingdom Viridiplantae; phylum Streptophyta; class Magnoliopsida; order Solanales; family Solanaceae; genus Solanum; species Solanum lycopersicum. Next base: position 8,986,202 of record NC_090810.1, on the reverse strand, counting down.
AAATTATCTTAACCATGTATAATTTATATAATTGTTCGTCGAAGGGGATTGAATGAAATGGTAAAGACAAGGAATACACTCATTTGATCAAACAGAAAAGAGAAAGGATTCTATGATCAATTAAACTATCTGTTCACATTTACACTGCAAATTCTCGCATTATCCAAACAGGGTTTCACTATATTATGAATATTTGTGCTATCGAATAAATCTCAAAATACCATAACATAGCAGCAGGTGAATTTAAAGAGGGACTATAAACGAATGCAAATCAGAAAAGATACCTAAGGAGAGACAAAAAATCAGATCAAAAGCAAATCAGCAGTGTTTGCTTTAGTATATAAAAGCAGAGATATTACCTGAATATAGAAAAATCAGCAATGGTTCAGAGCTGATCCAAAATTTATTTGTGAGAGAAATTTATATATTTGTGTATTACTTATCTGGTTTTATTTTGTGTAACATTTTTTGAAATTTAAAAAAAGAATTATTTTCGACTGTAAGTGTCTTTTTTAGGAACTTTCTCATGTGAACAACACTCAAAATTAGTTTTATTATGTTTCATAATTACAGTTTGATAATTACAATTTGTAGCTATATGCCATAGGGAGGAGAGGCGAGCGAAAATGGAAGAGAGCGGAGAGAGGCTAGCAACAGAGGGCAGAGAGTGAGAGAGATATGAATTTTATATGTACATCAGTTAGATAATTGTATATTATACTTTGTATATATGACAAGCGAGATTGAGAGAGGGAGAAGAGAGGCGAGCAAGATCAAGAGAGGCGCGAGAGAGGATTGTATAATTCGCATCTCATTTCTATATTTCATGGCTATGTTTGTATAATTTGCGTGTTTTTATATAAATGAGTAGTAATAATAAGTTGAAATTATGCAAATATGATAAATCTTGAAATAACGAATTGATACAAACATAAACATATGAACTTTAAACAGTTATACAAAATATACCATACAAATTACATTATACAAAATCTGAAAACTAACATTTATAAAAACTTTAAAAAGTTATACACAAAAAGATTGAATGTATATAGTGACAAAACTGAAAAACTAAAAGAAATCATCGTCATATACAAATATAAATCATTGTATATAAATACAAATCTAACGAAGAATCACTTGTTGCAAATTATGCATATGTGGCGAATTATACATATACAAACGTGACTAATTATACAATTCGAAGTCAGCTCACATAATTAATGTTAGTCGCAAGTGTTAACTATAGCATACTATAGATATGATAAGTAATTAAGTAGTATAAGTTTGCTTAACCGTGTAGTTTTCTCATCTTTTATACATTCTGAATTGTCAATTATTCTAAGGTATAGTATTTTTTACGTAATTTATAACTATATAAATTTTATTTCAAAAAAATTAAAGATTCTATGCGCAAATTATCTTTCAAACTTAAACTGTTTAACTCTCTAAAAACGAAAAGTGATACATAAATTGAGACGAAGAAAATACCAATTCAAAATACTTAAAAGATATAAGAAAATATTACGATCAAATATAGATTTATTTAATTCTCGAAATCTAAAAAACATCACATATATTGAGATGAAAACAATATATTATTAAAGAGAAAGAAGAAAAGTAATGCCCAATGGAAAAATAGAATTCTAATTTTGAAATTATTACATGAATGTATTGATTTAGGTTAATTACTACTCGTCTGTGGGTAATTTTTTTAAATTACCGTTTATAACATAATTTATACGGTTGGAAGCAAGCTCATTTTCAATTTATCACTATTGTTTATATCAAGATTTTGAATCATGGATTTGACGTTAGTTTTTGTTATATTTTTCAAAATAGAATTTTCTTGACGTTCAAATTTGATATTAAATCGGTATTATACAATAGCGAAGCTAAGATATTCTCGAAGGGAATTCGAAGTATAAAATAATAAACAAGTGAGGTTGGAAAAGAAAAATATTAACCTTAACTCGTTAAATTTAACTTATCTTGTCATACCGCATTTAGGTTCTTCTTACTTTTTAGCCTGCACCATCGAGTTTTTTTTTCAAATTCTTGTGTTTTTTTTTCATGATTCACAGTGTTATAGTTTTGATTTTTTTAATAAAATAATTGCTGAATTAGTGGCCTCTCAATCATATATAACTATAAAAATCACCAAGATCTTTTAAAATGAGTAAAAATTGACATATTCAGAAAATAATTAAATGACATCAATACATTTTTAGTTCATTTAATTCAATATACTAGGTTAGTCATTTGTAAAAAAAAATAAATGATCAATAAATCAAATAAGATTAATTTCCATCTCCTTAGAATAAAATCTAAAAAAATACAACGAAATTAAAGAAAAAAATTTAATTTAATAGATTTTGTTAAAGAAATATTCACATTTTTTATATTTAGTCTTTGATTTACTTTATTTCATATAAATATTTTTTAACTCAATTTAAGATTTAATTAAAATTCATCATTTCTTCAATTTAGTACATAGATAGAGAACTACTGTAAAACCTCTGGTTCCATTAATATCATAAATTAATAATTCTTTAAAAGTATAAATATATTTAAAGACATTTAGTGAAATATGATTCTATTGTGTCTCCTTTTTTTAAAAAAAAATTAATTATAGTTGAAGCGCATCTCTAATTTTTCTTATTGCATGCACGAGCTCTGGTGTTGTCTTTTCGAATTGCACCATAAACTTATGAAGAGTTTTAAACATAATAAGTGTTTTCTTACGCGTGACTGATTCCAAAGGTATAGTAACATCTTGAAATTCATCAATAACATTGTTTTTTCCTATGATATCGACAATTTCTTCTAAGATTTGGACCTCTGAACATGTATCACTTTCACCCGGATAATTCAACATATTATTGTCATCCAATTTATTTTGGTAACCGAGATCATTAACCGTGACCTCAATTTCATGAATGACATTTTCACAAGTAGGTTCATTCAAAATCTTTGAGATTGAATCTCTCGAATGAATTTTATAGTGTCAACAACAATTTGTTATTGTCTCTTGCTGAACATTTGTTGTCCAAACAGGAATTGCAAAATTGATAACATCTAAACATTGATATTTGCTAGATTAGTCCGTCCCACTTCATTGCCTTCAAATTCCTACGATAAAATTTGTTAGATAATACATCTTGAAAGCTCTTATTATTGCAACATCATAATGTTGAAATTAGTAAGATATCATTGATTTTGATGTATTCGTTGTACTTTATGTATAATATTTTTTTATGTGAAATCAATAAAGATGATACATAAATTAGTAAGATACAATGATTTTAACATAATCAAAATTAACTTTTATTAAATTTCAAATCATTCTTTAAATTAATAAATATTAATTTATCAATTAAATAATATCTTTATAAAATAATAAAATTCCATGGTCCAACCTATATTAATTTATAGAGGTTATATTGTATGTAGAAACAAAATGAAAAATATAAATAAGAAGAATTAATGAAAATTACAAAGAATATGGTTAACAAATTTAAACTACGGAAAAATTAAAAAATAAAGAAAAAATTACTGAAATATACGTCTTATGTTTTCCTTATTTTCAATATGCCCTTTATTTCCAAAAACCTCTAAAAATCTGTTATTTCTTTAATGTACAAGCTACATATTAATGTTTCTTAGCCAATATTTAATGCATCCGAGCTAGGTATCATATTTCAAATTTATTTAATAATGTAACCGAGCTAGTTTTAATGTATTCGAGCTACATTTTATGTATCTCATTTATGTTATAATGTATCTGATATACTCTTTAATGTATCCAAGTTACATATTAATGTATTCGAGTTGTGTTACTTTTTAAGGAATCAATATAATTAAAACTAAAGAGGGATATATTGTAATTTTATATTAAAATTGTGTGATTCCTAAAATTTATAGATAAAGCTTCACATTGAGCCAATGAGGCATTTCATTTGTTTGAGAATATGGGCCCAATACTTCTCAGCCTTTCTAAAGCAAAAAAAAAAAGATGAAAAAAGTAGCAAATATAGAGAGACTCGAATTCGGTTCTTCTTAGAACTTAAACCCCTTATTGTAAAAGAGTTAAATAATTGCATTGATGTACATTGAACATGTATTGAAGTACATAGTAGATTATAGTGTAGATTACACACTAGATTATAATTAGGAAGAGTTAGTTACAAGTTTGTTAGAAGTTAGTTACAAGTTTGTTAGTAAGTGGATTGTATATAACTCATGTAATGTGTAGCATTGTGGCTTAATGCAGTTCTTCTTTCTCTCCCAACTAAATTGCTTCTCTTCTACGTGTTCTTGAGCAGCTTCAGCTGAGATTTGGCCATGGATTCTTGATTGCTTCTCTTCTACGTGTTCTTGAGCAGCTTCAGCTGAGATTTGGCCATGGATTCTTGTTAGAATCCACAGGCTTTACATGGTATCAGAGCGAGTGGTTCTGTAATCTGTAGACAAAGGGAATAGAGTTGTTAATTCGATGGTTTCTACTGGAGATTCAGCAGGGGAAATCACAGGAACATCAATGGCATCCACGACCATTGATCATCTTCATCCTTTATACTTACATCCATCTGATTCACCAGGCTCACTCAACATTGGAATCATGCTCACAGGAACAGATAACTACACTTTGTGGAGCAAAGCAATGCAGTTGGCTTTGCTTGGGAAGAACAAAGTAGGATTCATTGATGGAACAGTGAAACGAGATCAATTTTCAGGGAGTTTGGCTCAACTGTGGGATCGATGTAATGCCATTATTGTTTCATGGATTCTGTGCAATGTGAGTAAAGATCTACACAGTGGTGTTCTTTTCTGTTCAGATACACATTTGATTTGGGGAGATCTAAGAGAAAGGTTCAACAAGATCAACAGTTCTCGTGTGTTTCAGCTACACAAGGAGATCTTCACACTTGTTCAAGGTGTGTCTTCTATCTCAGTATACTATTCAAGACTCAAAGATCTTTGGGATGAATATGATAGCATCATGCCACCACCAGCTTGTAATTGTCCTAAATCTAAGGAGTTTTTTGAGCATCTTCAATATCAGAGGATGTTGCAGTTCCTTATGGGACTTAATGATGGTTATGCTTAAGCTCGCAGCCAAATCCTGTTGATGCATCAACTTCCTAGCATTAATCAGGTTTATGCCATGATAAGTCAAGATGAAAGTCAAAAACTAGCAGCAAACTTAAGTAGATCAATGCCAGAAAGTTCAAATTCAAATCCTACTGCAATGTATACATCAAGGTCTAGTTCGAGGAATAGGAAGCCATACAATCCTAATGTTTTCTGTGAATATTGTCACATGAAGGGACATATGAGAAGTGATTGCAACAAATTATTGAAGTGTGATCATTGTCACAAAACTGGCCATGTAAAACTTGATTGTTTCAAGCTTATTGGATATCCTACAGAGTTCAAAGGAAAGAGAGATTCAGTTGTTGCAGGGAACCTAGTCTATGAAGAATCATCAATCCATCATCATGCTCCACAACCTACTCAAAAGGAGTCTCATCAAGCTGCAGCATCTGAGACAATGCCAATGCCAATGTTTACACCACAACAACATCAGAAACTTATTCAAATGTTGAATCAAACAACAGTTGGTGATACACATTGTGCAGCTAATATGGCAGGTAACTCTTACTTATCTAAGGATGCTTCAATACAGTGGGTTGTTGATACTGGTGCTACTCATCACATGATAAATGATGCTAAGCATTTACATTGTGAAAGAATGATAGAAAATGCAGGTAGTGTTCAGTTGCCTACTGGAGAGTCTGCAAAGGTTTCTCATATTGGAAGTTGTCCTATAGAAAAAGGTGACATGCTTAAACAAGTGTTATGCATTCCAGACTTCAAATTCAATCTTATGTCTGTTTCAAAAGTGACAAAAGATTTGAATTGTTGTGTCACCTTCTTTCCTCATTACTGTGTTTTTCAGGACCTCTCATCTGGGAAGGTGAGGGTGACTGGTAAAGAAAAGGATGGATTATACATGATAGATACACAAGTAGAAGATATGCCTCAGAGATGTTTAACAACAATACAAGATGCTGAAGATAAGGCTACTGTTTGGCACCAAAGATTATGTCATGTGCCTATGAGTGTAATCAGGAAGATTCCCATTTTTAATAAGTTTGGTAGTAAATTTGCATTACATAATTGTGAAATTTGTCCACTTGCTAGACAAACTAGACTGCCTTTTCCTAACAGTACTAGTAGATCAACAAGTATTTTCCAGCTGGTTCACTTAGATGTTTGGGGACCTTATAGAGTTGAAACTTTTGATGGTATGAGATATTTTCTTACTGTTGTTGATGACTATTCAAGATGGACATGGATTTTTCTAATGAGATTGAAATCAGATGTTGTTAGTTTGTTAAAACATTTCTTTACAGAAGTTGAAACTCAGTTTGGAAAAAGGATTCAGAAGATAAGGTCAGACAATGGTTCTGAATTTTTCAACTACAATTGCAATGAGCTTTTCAAGTTATATGGTATTATCCATGAAAGTTCTTGTCCATATACACCTCAACAGAATGGTGTAGTGGAAAGAAAACATAGACACATTCTAGAGACAGCAAGAGCTATTAAGTTTCAAGCTGGTTTTCCAGATAGATTTTGGGGTTTGTGTGTTCAAGCTGCAGTATATGTGATCAACAGAGTACCATCTACTAGTTTGAATGGTGTGTCATCTTTTGAGAAACTATACAATAAGCCTCCTTCAATTGATCACTTAAGAGTGATAGGTTGCTTATGTTTTGCTACTAATCTTACTAAACAAGACAAGTTTAGTCCTAGGGCCCTAAAGTCTGTCCTGATGGGGTATGAACCTACACAAAAGGGATACAAATTATACAATTTGGAGAGCAAAACATTCTTTGTTAATAGGGATGTAGTTTTTGTTGAATCAGTGTTTCCTTTCAAGGACAATACTACATCTTCATCTAATACTATATCCAGTGCAGACTTATTCAATTATGATGAATTGATCACTATAGTGCCACAATCCTCTATACCTCCTTCTTGTTCAGATAATGCTGCTCCACAAATGTCATCTCATCAGGATGATCCTCCACTAAGAAAATCAGCTAGAAGCATTAAACCTCCAATTTGGCATAAGGATTACATTACTACAAATGGGACCAACAAATGTCTGTATTCAATAGCTTCAGTGCTAGACTACTCTGGGTTGTCCAACAAATACCAAAGTTTTGTTTCAAAATTCTCAGTTGAGAATGAACCAGCTACCTATGCAGAGGCCATACAAGATGCTAGATGGGTGGATGCAATGCAGAGTGAAATAAAAGCTCTAGAGGATAACCAGACTTGGGAACTAGTAGACTTGCCAAAGAACAAGAAAGCCATTGGCTGTAGATGGGTGTATAAGGTGAAGTATAATTCAGATGGTGGTGTGGAAAGATTCAAGGCAAGATTGGTGGCTAAAGGCTATAATCAAAAGGAAGGATTTGATTACCAAGAGACATTCTCACCAGTAGTCAAAATGAGTACTGTAAGGTCTGTTATTTCAATTGCAGCTGCTAAGCATTGGCACATTCATCAAATGGATGTGTACAATGCCTTTCTACAAGGAGATTTGTATGAAGAGGTATATATGACATTGCCTCAAGGTTTTAGTAGAAGGAACAACGACAGGACTGGAAACAATCAAGTATGTAGATTACTAAAGTCACTCTATGGCCTGAAACAAGCATCAAGACAGTGGAACATCAAGCTTACACACACCTTAATTGAATCTGGATTTCATCAAAGCACACGAGATTATTCTTTGTTCACAAAGAGGAAACAGGACAAGATAATGATAGTTCTTATATATGTAGATGATCTGTTATTGACAGGCAATGATTCAGTGATGATTCAACAAACTAAGGAGATGCTACAACAGTCTTTCAAGATCAAAGATTTGGGAGAGCTAAGATACTTTCTTGGGCTGGAATTTGCTAGGAGTGATGCTGGAATTCTGATACACCAAAGGAAGTATGCTTTAGAACTCATATCAGACATGGGGTTGGCAGGTGCCAAACCAGTCTCAACTCCAATGGAGTTAAATCAAAAGCTTACTACAGTTGAGTTTGATGCTAACATCCCATCTACATGTCCAGATGAAACATTAAAAGATCCTACAGGCTATCAAAGGTTAATTGGGAGGCTGTTATATCTCACAACTACTAGACCTGATATATCATTTGCTGTACAATGTTTAAGTCAGTTTATGCACTCTCCAAAGACTTCACATATGGAGGCTGCAATGAGATTAGTTAGATATGTGAAATCAGCACCAGGACTTGGTATTTTGATGGCATCAACAGGGGGGAGTGAATTAAAGGTGTTTTGTGATGCTGATTGGGGTGCATGCATTAATAGTAGAAGATCAATTACAGGATACTTGGTACAATATGGAAGTTCACCTATATCCTGGAAATCTAAGAAACAAGTGACAGTGTCTAGGAGTTCAGCAGAGGCAGAATATAGAGCAATGGCATCTACAGTTTCTGAGGTTGTTTGGATTGTTGGTTTATTTGATGAACTTGGCATCAAGATTAACCTTCCTGTGTTATTGCATTCAGACAGCACTTCTGCAATTCAAATAGCAGCTAATCCAGTGTTCCATGAGAGAACAAAACACATAGATATAGACTGCCATTTCGTGAGAGAAAAGATACAAGAAGGATTGGTTGTCACAACATATTTGAAGTCATCTGAACAGCCTGCAGACATATTCACTAAGACCCTTGGACGAGATTCTCATACACATCTTGTATCCAAGCTAGGAATGAAGAACATCTTCATAGCTCCTAGCTTGAGGGAGGGTGTAAAAGAGTTAAATAATTGCATTGATGTACATTGAACATGTATTGAACTACATAGTAGATTATAGTGTAGATTACACACTAGATTATAATTAGGAAGAGTTAGTTACAAGTTTGTTAGAAGTTAGTTACAAGTTTGTTAGTAAGTGGATTGTATATAACTCATGTAATGTGTAGCATTGTGGCTTAATGCAGTTCTTCTTTCTCTCCCAACTAAATTGCTTCTCTTCTACGTGTTCTTGAGCAGCTTCAGCTGAGATTTGGCCATGGATTCTTGATTGCTTCTCTTCTACGTGTTCTTGAGCAGCTTCAGCTGAGATTTGGCCATGGATTCTTGTTAGAATCCACAGGCTTTACACTTATTCATTCTGCCATCCTTCTCGTTAGTGCTGAGGGGGTTCATTTTAAATAATATACTCATAAAATCAGAATTTGACGTTATATATGGTGTAATTTTTTGACAAAGGTGTTTGGGTGAATCCCCTAGGTTTCACGTAGATCCGCCTCTGACTTCATATATTGTATTGGTAACATCAAGGCTGGTGATTTTTTTAATTAATATTAAATTAGTGTGTGTGTGTGTATATATATATATATATTGTATTGGTATCGTCAATGTTTCTTGTTTATAAATTACTCACTAATCAATGATACTATAAGTGTATATGTATACTGTTATGGTATCACCAATACAATACATATGTACTTATTTAGTATCAATTAGTTGGGAAATATAATATAATTATTTAGTAGAGTATGAATATAAAGGGTATATGTTTGTAATTATTTTGCTTTTATGAGATATTTGCTTAGTTTCCTTTTCCCTTATTATTTTGAGTTGGGAAAAAAGACAAATATACCCCAAACTGTTATAAATGGTATGTAGATATCATCCGTCATACTTTTGGGACATTGGTGCCCCTGCTGTCTAAAAACTAGAGCATATATGTCATTAACTCTAACAGTAGACTAAATAGGGACATGTGACACAATCTTATCTGCTCATCCGATATTTAATAAAGAGAAAAGGGTATGAAAAATACTCTAACTTTGACCGAAATTGCAGTTATGATATCAAATTTTATGGAGGATCTTTTGCCCCCTGCACTATTTAATGTATTTTAAAGGTATATATGTGTCCACACGGACACGTTACTATTTATAATTATGCAATATTTATGATGTCCATATGGTCACATATATACCTTTAAAAACTATACATTATTAAATAGTGCATGGGGTGAAAAGTCCTTTCCATAGTTTGGTATTGTTACAACAATTTCAATCAATGTTTCGATATATTTAAGACATATTTCCCTTTAATAAATGTCCGAACGGTGGATAAGATTATGATACATGTATGATGTATGTGTGTTAGTATAAAAGATATATGTATATATATATATATATATATATATATACACTCTAATTTTTGGACGGCAGGGACACTAATGTCTCAAAAATATGACGGAGAGTATATGTATATCATTAAAATGGTTCAAAGGTATATTTGTGCCTTTTCCATTTTTAAGTTTTATGACCCATCCATATATTTTTTATGATACTTTAAGTAAATCATTTGTCAACCACGATTAAACCAAAATAGGTTCATATTATATTTCAACCATTTCTATTCAATAAATTAAAGCAGATTCGACTTTCTTTGTCGTTGAATATTCACTCAAAAAATTAATCAAAAATTGATTCAGGAATAACTAGAACTTTGTCCAGAAAAAGTTATTTTTTGTCACATTATTAAAATAGTATTAATTTTTTTTTAATTTCAGACTAATTGATCATGAAAGCTAATTAGATAAAATAAAATTGAGTGATTTTACCTTTTATTTGCTACAAGTTAAATGATTATCTAGAAATTCAACTGAATGGATAGAGCTACACTGAATGAATTATATTATTTTATAGCTAAAAAACACTTGTTGTACATTTACTTGTAGAAACAAAATCAATTTATCAATCAAAATCAATCAATACAGAATTAAATCAGTAGACGGCACATGCTTTTCAAGTAATATCAACTATTACCTATATAATTTGAAAACATTTATATCTTTGACATTGACATTTTGATCTTACAAAAACTCTTTGGACATATATATTTCAATTATAGCTTTCCAACTAATAAAAGATACAAAAATCCTTCTCTTAATTAATACTACAAGAATTTTCTTGTACCAAAAAGATTACCTAAACAAGATCACTTTAAAAAAATATATATAAAAAATAATTATGAATAAGCATTGCAACAACCTATGTCCAATTACTTGCATGTCAATTACCAAACCAATATATTTGATGTATGTGTATATAATATAATAATAAATGTGTTTAATTATTCAACCTCTCACACCTCACTTTTAGCTAGCTAGTGTTAGAAAAACAATAGAGATCACAATTGAAGAAAGAAGATGACTTTCTGAAGAATTACTTTTCTTAAAGAGATATTTATTTATATATATTGAGAAAAATATAAATAATTTTTCAAGATATAATAAATTCCCTTGTATATACTTACATATATTTCTTAGGCTGCATGTTGAGAGTTCTTATATTTATAGAACTGAAGAAATAATTTTTCATAATTATCATATATTCTTTGATGAACAAATGTATCTTTTTAATTTAAAACATCTATATATTACAAAATATCTTACAACTAGAGGGTAGTGATGAGGCATAAGAAATACAAAGAAAACTCAAATAGAGATTATGTGCAACAAACTAAATTAATTAAAGGAAGAGATGCAAAATATTGATCAAAGTTTAGTTTTCTTGAATGAAGTTGAAGAAGCTAATTAAGTATGAAATTACAAGAACACCTTTTTCAAGACTTTGATGAGAACCACCAAGCTTGGCCTTTTGCTTGCTTTGGAAAGATTCAAAGATTTAGCACATTTATATTCCACCTTCTTTGCATTTTTCCCACATGAAGTCTTTGTCATAATTTTGTTAGACATTTCTTCATTCAAATTCTCCCATAACATGTCCATTTTCTCTTCTTCTTCATCTTCATCTTCAATCATTCTCTTCATGGCAAGAACACCTTCTATGTGTGAGAAGCTCTTTCTTTGGTTGATGTAATTAGACTTATTGGATATCAATGGAGACATGTCCAATTTTTCTTCATGATCATGATCAGAGTTATTCTGGAGGTCACTAGAGGCAACTAACGTTGTTCTCCATAAAGGTGGTGATTCAAGGAATCGCGGCGGTGTATTGGTGATTGTTGGGAAGCTAAAATCATCTTGAGGAGGAGAAGGATCCATATGGTTTTGTTAGCTATGGTGTTTGTAAATAAGACTACTTGAATTGAGATATTATTGGGGTGGCTTTGTTTGGTGTGGAAGGTTAAGGGGGTTGTTTGCATTTTTGGGGAAAAAGTTTTTGTTCAACCACTTCAACTTTGTATACAAATATTTTCTTTTATATAAAGAAAAATTTAGGAGTATGGGTCCCATTTTTATAACTTTTTGGGTCCACAATATTATATATTTCTTTCGTGATTCTCTTTTTTACGTTTATTGAATTTGGAGGATCTTTTAAAGATATTTTATATTTATTGATATGTACATAATTTTAATATAATCATACAATTGAGGTGTTTATAATTTTCAAAAATAATTATTATGAATAATATCCACCAAGCACATATCATTCCTTTGTTAATTATTTATTTCTTAATTATAGGTGTTTTAGGTATAGAGTAGCTAGTTCCTGTTTATTAAGAACCCCCCCCCCCCCCCCCCTCCCTTGATTTTTTTTTTAAGAATTATAGAATATTAAAAATTATTATAATGAGGGGTGAAGTAGAAAATTAGAAGCTTAACTATGAAGAACACAAAGTTCAATAAATTTTACTTAGATATATTTATATTAAAAAGTTCATTATATTTGTAAATATAAATTCAAAATATTATTATTAATTCTTAAAGTCATCGGACTTAATTACCTATAAAATAGAGAAAATCATGATTTTTATTTTGAGAACATTGTAAAACATGTCAATGACACTTGTCATATTGTAATTGCAATATAGTTCATACTAAAATAATAATGATAATATATTTGGTGTAATTTCATAAGCGAAGTGAAAAAATATTAGAATATATGCAAATTTTATTCCTACTATTTGTGGGATAGAAAGATTGTATCTCATACACTTATCTTCACTCGAAATAAATGTAATCAAGTTATAAGGACAACAAAATATTAAGATGAATAAAGCAAATGAAACAATTGATAATATCTAATAATTCATTAAATGTATTAACTATGCACTCACTTTATATAGCAATTCTCAAACTAAAAATAATTGAGCATCCATGAAATAAAAATTTTGAATTCGCTACAGTAAAAAATGAAAAGATGGGAATAGTAAACCAGCCCCTCACTCTCCCGCATAAAAGTACGATGACGCTCAGCTAACTATTACTTTTCTATTCTAATTCCCAACCTTCATGTCTTTCTATTTGGAGTCATGTCTATAATAACTTGAAAATGTGTCACGTCTCATCTGATCACCTTCCATCAATTTTTCTTTGGTCTAATACATCTACCTCTCCTAAAGTTTGATATAGCCAACCTCTTACACTTTCTTTACTGGTGCATTTGAACACCTCCTCTTCATATATTCGAACCATCTTACTTCTTTTCCCTCATCTTGTCAGTCACATAGGTCACTCACGTCTTGTCATATATAACTTTGTATCTTATCCTATCTCTCCTAATATATGCACACATCCATTTGAGTATACTTATGTCTGCCATCTTCATCTTTTGTGTGTGCTTGTTCATGACTAACCGATATTCTGCCTCATATACACAACAACGTAGGTCTATCCATCATTTTCTAGAAGTAAAATTTTAGTGACACATTCTTATCACAGTACCCCAAATGTGAACCATTCATTTTATCACGACGATGAACGATATCATCATCAATCAATCTCCCCGATTCCTTTGATTATACACACATCCCTAAAATATTTATAACTTTCTTTCTTAGGTATAACTTAATTATGTCTTGATCTTTAATTCCACCTCTCTCCCACTTCATCATATGTTATGTGACTAATTTTGTATTCTAGATATTCTATTTTTATCTTGCACACTATAGTCTATACTCACTATAATTAAATTGATAAAATATTATAGGGATAATTAGCCACCTCAAGTAATGAGTAGTGACCAAAATATACTCCTTCTTTAGGAATTTAAACTTATTGTCCATCAATCACTATCTAAAGACTTTCATATGACTAAACTCTAACATATATAATTATGGTCAAACATTTATGAAATTACTGCCGGATTTATCGGATTATTAATTCATGCCATCAAATTAATTTCCAATTTTCAAGAAATTTAACCTTTTTTTTTGTGTGTGTATAATTTATTTTACTTGATTTTAATTAATGAGTTTTGATACTTCAAAGTTTATTCATCTTCCACTGTTTTTGGTTATTATTATATGAATGGAAATTAATTTTACCTCTTCCACTGTTTTTTATTATTATATTTATATGAATGGAAATTAGTTTTAGAGTCGGCAAATTATTACAAGGATATTTCCAATTCTTGATCAATTAGCAAATCCAATTTTTTTTCTACTTAATATCGTGTTTCACAAGTCTAAAGATATACTAGTAATAAATTGTTAAATATTTAAAATATTTCACATGTGAGCCAGCAACAAAATATGTCTTTTATACCCTCTTCCTAATTATATGTTCATTTTTTCTTTTTTAGTCTTCCTAATTATTTGTTCATTTGATTTACTTATTTTGAAATAGATAGAGTTTTTTGAAAATCTTAAGTTTTTAATACATTCACTTCATAATTAGTAAAAATAAAATGATAAACTCACTATATCAATAATTATTTTTTAATAGGCATGTCAATTCAAAAGCAGATAAGTAATTATGGACGGGGAGTACGTATTCAAGACATTCAAATAACTTCCATTTTTTTTATGATCTCTTATATATATATATATATATATATATATATATATATATATATATATATATATATATATATACACACACATCTCTTGAATCAAGAATCTATCGAAAATAACTTCTCTACTCCATAAAGATAGGATAAAGTATTCAGGTACCTAATCAGGGTGCCCTCTATAGACAGGGGTGTATCTAGAGCTATACCAAGGTGTTTAACTTGATACTCTTTGTCAAAAAATTACGTTGTATAAATATGTAAAATTCTACATTAAAAGGATATATATTTAAAGTTGAACACCCTTGACAAAAGTTATGTCTTTGGAGCAGTAGTAGTAGTAGTGGCGGAGCCAAAATTTTAAATAAGGGGGTTCAAAATCTGTAGAACTAGATCCACGAAGTAGCCGAAGGGAGTTCGACATCTACTATATATACATAAAAAAATTATTTTAACCATGTATAGATAATATAAATTTCTATCGAAAGGGGTTCGGATGAATCCCCTTGTGGATCAACCGCTGGGTAGTAGGCGTCCGTTTGAGTGAAGAAATTTGAGGTTTGAACCTCAAATAACACAATATTTATTTATTTTATTTTGATTGCTACAAACTATTATTTTTAGATATTTTTAATTAAATTTCTGACTATGATACTATAGTTTATGAACCTTACAAAGTTTCACACATTTCATATACCTATTTAGACGAACAATATAGTAGTGATTGGATTTGCAACTTTATACTCTAAATTCCCTAGTCTTCTTAATCATATATTGCTTCTTTTTTCTCCTTTTTCTTTTCCTCATGTCACTAATTAATTTCTTGTATATATTACCATATATAGTAAAAAAAAATACTAGTAACTTTTCAAGTAAGTTTATTAAGGGTGATTTTGATATGGAAAAAAAAAACTATCCATGGAAAATATTCAATTCTTTTTGAAAAAAAAGAGAGTATAATTTTTAGTATTTGATAAATAAAATATTATTTTACATACATTTATGTAATGCAAATTAAATTGTGGGAGTAGGGGGACGTGGAGTGGGGTGGGGTGGGTAAGAGTGAAGGGGCAGGGTGGTGTTAAGGTTGGAAGTGGATATATGTGGGTCTGCCATTTAATTATTGAGTTCACCTGAATTTAATAGCTTTTGTTCAGATCTTATTTACGTATTGAGAAATTTATTACATTTCTATAAATATTAGTTACTATTAAATATTTACGTGAAATAGTTATATAAATTCATCGAGTTTTAATTTTTGAATTTGAGGGGTAGGGGTGGGGGGTTAGCGTATGGGTGTAGACTTCTCAAGTTTTTTCTTGATTGGGATCTACTTGTTAACAATCATATTTTTCTATTTGTGTGTTTTTATAGATACAAAGAAAGCTACTCTATGAGACAATTTTTCATCTCTCAATGCACAACTAGTAATGACTATAATAGGGATAATATTACATAATAGGATGTCAAATAAGTTGGTTGAGCAAAATTTGAGCAACTCAAATCGAGTAGAGCTAATGAACATCTCATCATCAAACACAATAATAATATACTCTATTTATCTTTACAAATGAGGTTTGAAATAGATAGGGAGTTCGAAGCCAAAAGGAAAAAAAATTATTAAAAATTCCAATAGGGTACATTTTTTTTTTTAATCAAAAGGGCAAAATCGCTCCTGACAGAGCGATTTTTTTCTGACAAATTTAACGTGTTAATTTTTTTAAAAAAAACACAAAAATCGCTATTATGGCAGCGATTTCATTGAAAAACAAATTCTTTTTCCTTAAATCGTTGCCATAGCAGTGACTTGTCAATTTTTTTTTTAACAAATGATGTAGGGGCAAACCGAATGTTGGACCAAAATGTTGTCTGTCTCTATTAACTTTTTTAATGAAAAGCAGCGATTTCAACTTCTTTTTTTTTTAAAAACGCTGCACTTGCAGCGATATTAAAAAAAAAAATTGTCAGAATAAAATCGCTCAGAAGCAATTTTACCCTTCTGGTTAAAAAAAAAATTGATATGCTCTTTCAATATTTTTGACAATTTTTTTTATCCTTTTGACTCCAGACTCGATGGGTAGGTGTATAGAAACCATGTTCTTACCTGTGAAAAATAGAGAAATTATTTCCAATAAATCCTAAGATAAAAAAACTCATTCTTTTTAAAAATAATTTGAAAGAAATGCAAGTCGTGAGTTCAAAGTTTATTTGTACCAAGATGATTTTTGGATAATTTGACCTGAAACAATTAAAAAAACACTTTTTTTTCATTTGTTTTTTTTAAAAAAAAATTATTTACCCAAATCAAAATAACACTTCAAAAAAAAAAGGTGCTATTTTGAGCTCGCATCTAGTAACTTGAACCAAGTATTTCAAAACTCGATAGCATATTCAATATAATTCCACGAGTGGAGTCTGAAGAGGATGGTGTGTACACTGCCTCAAGTTAGCCAAAAAAAAAAAGGTCTATCCTCTTAACAAAAAAATGAGGGAATTGGATGACCAACAGTGTTAGAGAATCAATTACCCTACCTTTCTATTTGGAGATTTTTACAAGTAAAATAGGTACAAGAATGGGAGAGCTCCATATGATTCTCTCCATTTAAAAAGAATTAGGTATTCCCAAATGCATCCATATCTAACTTAACTAAGATATTTAGAGGATTTCTTCAACCACCTGCCTGAATGTCTTTCCTTTAGTTCTGGGGAGATGTCACGAGTATCTGAGTAAGTTCCACTACCGGTGACAAGAGTGATGTACCAGTAACTGGACTCCCATTTACACTTTGTCCTGGAGTAGTTTTATGTACAAAAACTAATGTTAACCTGTGTAAAGCAACTATTGCATTAGCTAGCAAGCCAAACACTTTCTTCCATCTTATTGCTATCCCTGAGTAGAACAGGAAGGATCAATAGTTGTCGTCTCTCCTAAGAAAAACACTGTGATATTCAACTGAATCTTGGCTATCGCATGGATTCTCGATGCTTAAGAGGAATGCCTTCTTCACTGGAGCCTCCTCCTCCATCATATTTAGGATATCGCATAAATGCAGTTGGTGAAGAAACTGTGAACAGAACAAAAATAATTATCAACTCAAAACCAACAAAACGTGAATTATATTGTTACTAATGTTAATTTGAAAGGATACCCTCAACTAAGTCTTTGGTTTTGTGAAGAAGAAAGGTGCCTGACAAAATGGTCACAAATCCACAGAGTTCCGTAATAATTTGAGTTGCAGTTTGCCCATTCCAATCCTGTTCCATGAGCACGAAGGACAATTTAGAAGAAGATAAGATGGTTGAAGATAGAGGATGCCTTTCAAACGCAAGTTGAACTTATCTAAATATTTAACTACTGTCAATCACTATGGCTCAACACTTGAAAGCAGCTATTCCAGTAATTAAGACAAGCACTTATGGTCAATAAGCAGGAGAGGATGGAGAGATTTGCAACTTATCCATGAACCACAAGCTCCAGTGGGTTTGCCAGGGTAAATAAGCATTTCATGCTTGAAGGCATGTGAATGATTGCTTTATAAAATGCACTGAATACCCTAATAATGCAGCTTTTGACCATTTTTATGAACATAGGTAGTTGCTTTCTCAAAAAGACTTCATAGTCACTTATTTGCCATGTACTTTAAATATATAACAGAAAATCAAAGAAATATATAAACTACAACTACTCATATTGTTAGAAAGTTGTGCAGTAAACATGCTGCAGATAATAGACAGAATGAAATGGGGAATTCTGACATTGGTCTATACTCCGTCAAGGCTGGATATAATTTCTCCTTCAGCAATCCTATGATTGACAAATGGCCTTGGAAGTATATTTGGAAGACCAAGCGCCTGACAAGTACTTCGTTTCAGTTGGACAGGTCTCAAAAGACGCTTGTCTAACACAGGATAATCTATCAAGAAGAATTCCTCAAATAGTCAACAGATGCTACAAGTGCAAGACCAACTCAGAAAAGCATCAGCGATCCATTGTACTGTTGCAGCAGACTTTTGGAGCATGTTTCACTCGATTTTTGGACTTAGCTGGTCATGCCATTCAGTGTAAAGAATGCATGCGAAAGCCGGAATGTCTGGAGAGTTGATAAACCATCACGGATATCTAGAGAATGGCACCTGCCTGCATTTTTTGGTGCATTTTGGACATAGAGGAACATGAGATGCGTTGATGGAATTTCAACTCTAATGCGCTCCCTCAAGGCTGGATGTCTTATCTGTTCAATTGGTGTAAACTTTCTCTCATAAATAGCACATAACAGGTTTTGGATTTTGTAAGCTCCCAAATTCTAGTCTAATTTTATGTATAGGAGCAATCAAAATCTTTTTTGCACATGTACTTTTGCTATTTTGCAACTTCTTGATGCCTCGAATGAAATCTTTTTACTCCATCAATAACATATAAACTATAACTGTAAGTCTCCTCCCTCACCCATTAGATGATCAATTCTCTACTTATATTCGCAATTCATTTGTATTGGCTTGTTTGATCAAATTGTCTCTTTATTACTAGAGAAGTCCCGTGATACGAACTACTGATTAGATACGTTTAAGGGTATAAACTGTTATATGCCAAGCTCTACTAGTTAGGCAGTTTCAGAAAATCAAGGAAAGGAGAAGTCCTCAAGAATTATTAAAATGGTTAAAAATTATTCAGAAAGATTGCTGCTTTTTCACCCTTCCAATTTCAACAGTGGGAGGGGGAGGAAGAGAGAATATAGTTGCTTTCATTTTAGCTCCAATTTCATCAATGATGTTTAGAAATTTCTATTCATTTGTGACTAATCTTAAATACTCCCTCTGTCCCAATTTATGTGACACTTTTCGCTTTTCGAGAGAAACAATTTAATTTGACCGGAAATTTGCTCGTGGAATCTTCAAAAAAAATTTAAATGAAATTTATATATTTGTAAACTATGTAAAAAGTACTATAAGTCACAATAATTGACAATTCAAAATAATTAAAAGATATATGAAAAATCTCCGGTCAAAGATAAACTTATTTGAATTTCGAAAACGGAAAAGTGCCAGATGGAGGGAGTACGTAAAATTATTTATTCCTTTAACTAGTCACTAGTCATCTCGCTGGAATCATAAAAGGTCAGTCCCCTCTAGATCAATGTTTAACATAGTACAACTACTACGAGTGTTCTAAAGTTCAACCCTTATATTTTTCAATTACGTTTCTCATGCACCAAAATGGAGGTCTACGAGAGCCTGGCGTGCATTCATACAACACTTACAAAGTTGTATTATTCCCCACTCACATTGGCTAGCAACCACACATTCCTCTGCATCATTGTCACTACTCACTCCTGATCCTGTTTATGTCTAGTTAGGTTCAATATGATTCATCTATGTTTCCTTTACAGGAATTCTATTTTTAGACTTCATGCATACCCTAGGCAACTACATGAGTAACATGATACTAACGAGGTGGCGGAATTGTCGGAAAAGATGACTAGAGTCTAGGATCACTGACGATGCACTAGGTGTTCAAAAAGTCCATATTTAAGATGAAAAATAGGAGTATCTCAGAGGGGCAAAAAATAATTAGGTGAGATGATAAAGAAAATTTTCACCCACAAAAGAAGATTAATTACTTTTCAATTCTCGTCCAAAAGAAAAATCAACAACTATGCATATATTTATGACTATCATTTATTATCGAGCTATACAAACTGTCGCTCAGTATCTTAGGATCTATCTTCTTCAAAATATTTTCATTGAATCAACTTGAACAGTTCAAAGAAAACAATGTGATGTATTAGCTAATGGATACAACATTAGTAAAGAAAAGTAGTTGCACCTTAAACATGATGACGCTGGCGACTATTGTGAGTGATGTAAACGTCACATAGTATATTGGTGATACAAGTGCTGTGTTGAATGTATCAAGAGCCTGCATTTGAAAAGTGAGGAAAATTTGGTCTGAAGGTACAGAAAAACAATGATTTATCCCCAACCCGAAAGAAACAGAGAGGAAA
The DNA here is from genome assembly GCF_036512215.1 of Solanum lycopersicum. Taxonomy (NCBI): domain Eukaryota; kingdom Viridiplantae; phylum Streptophyta; class Magnoliopsida; order Solanales; family Solanaceae; genus Solanum; species Solanum lycopersicum. The sequence goes on along the minus strand of NC_090810.1, from coordinate 8,965,375 downwards.
ACACCAGTAAAAGACAAGGGTATGCAAAAAGATAAAACAATCATCAGAAATATAAATGTCCTTTGAGTAACAAATGACCAAAATAGGTTCTGCAGCTAAAAATGTAGTCCTATGTAGTCAGTCTCAGTCATGGAGCAACATAAGTTCAAAAAGGAAATCAATCAACTAGGCTTCAACCCAAACTATTCCAAATCGTCTAAATGAATGTGTGTCTATCCATTTGGGTCTACTCAGGCAAATTTCCTTGTTATAATAGTAAATAGGAAAACTAGATGTTATCTAAACCACTAACTTTCCCCAGGTAATATTCAAGTCTCTTACCAAACTAAAAAGACTAATAACAACTTATTGTAAGTGCAACGATAAACTAAGCATCAATCCAAACTAGTTCTCTTTGCCTGTATGGATCTATATGGATTCTTTAATTCCATCTTGTTCAATTCTTAGTTGAGTCTGCGTTGATTTCAACTAATTATAGGTCCTTTAAGGAAATTTCTTATCTCAGACGACCCTTTCTTATTCCCTCTTGCATAGTCGTGATGTGATAATTTCTGATCTTTCCAATCTTGTATGGCATCCATATTTCTGTGATAATCATCTAGATAGTCACCTAAGGGGCACTGCAATGATAGATGCAAATAGTTTTCATTATAAAATTTTGAAATGTTCACTGATCTGCAGAAAGAGCTCTATCTCTCAGTAACGTTCAACATCCATCAAACAACAAACGTATGAAGGTTTTATTTTTCGTGGAGATGTTAGTTTCCTCAAGGTCATTGTGCTCACAATTATGTTATGTTGAGTCTCTAAGAAAGACCCCCTGACAAGAACACTATCTGATCATCGGTAATAACTGGCACCTCGTAGATGCTCCAAAAAAGTTACAAGAAACAAAAGGCATTCCTGATTTGTACAAAACTGCATTTTCCACCCCTTCAAGAAACCCTTCTACATATTTATTTTTTTGTTTGGCTCTTCTATATATCCAGATTAGCGTTGCTTTAATTGAGCTACTTCCAGTGCTCTACTTCTCCATTTTCGCCTGAATGTCCAACTCAGGAGCAAATTTTTAATAGCAGCTACCTAGTCCAGTCTAATGTATTCCAAACAAGTTTAACATAGTACATCATAGTCTATACTCTATTTGCTACCTGACAGTAAAAAAGCAATTGGTCCACATCTTCCTAAGATTGCTTGCACATGTAACACCATCTGACATATGTTATCATCTTCCTCCTCCTTATTCTCAGATGTAAGGATGGCCCCTTTGGCTACTAGCCAAGTGAAGAAGCAACCTTCTTGGTGCTCTAGGAGACCACACAGAGGTGTGCATGAAAAGAGAGAGCCTAGGCTTCTGATGTAGCTTAAGTTATTTTTAGTTATTTTTTCATAGGAGTTTTAACTGTACAAACTTCAACACACTTAGGGTTGTTTGATAGAGTGTATAGGAGCGCTCGCTTGCTGGAAAGACTGGGACTAGATTGATAGAGCACAGGGCATCTGCTCTTTAGCAATCCGGTTCAAAGCCAGTAGCACGAAAAAATAATGCTTGCATCAGCTTGATGTATTATTAGTAATTTGTTTGATATACTTTTCTAATATAACTAATGTTTGTATTAGTAATACACTCTATTGTTTATTGAAGAGTGTATTACTAATATCATCTATTTCTATGCATTAGTAATGCAATGGGTTCCAATGCATGCATTAACATTATTAAAGACACAATTACCCTCAAAAACTTTTTTTACATCCTCTAAATTTTTTTTCTAAAAGATTATGTAATGCATAATATTTTTGGTCGACCAAACCAAACATTGCATAAAAAAAAATCTCATCATAACTAATGCAAGCATTACTAATGCACTATATTTTGCATTATTCTTATACACTCTACCAAACGACCCCTTATTGTAAGTCAAATTGCAACAACAACAAGATATAGGCTGACACCTAAAAGTCCAAGAGCATAAAGATACACCGAGTTAATGTTTAGAACTTCCATACAAATGACTAATATTATCCAAGCATAAAATAACAACAAAAAGAACTGAGAGTACATTCCAGTTAAAATAACAACAAAAAGAACTGAGAGTACATTCCAGTTACCTTGTTTAAGTAGTTCATTTGTGTTAACACGCATGTCACTACGACAACTGCAAAGACCCATGTTTGAGGATACAACAACTGGTTCGTCCCAGAAAACGTTAATTTTAATGCTATTCCTAGTGCCTGGACACTCATAACCTGCCAAATCATTTAAGATTTTTTTCCAAAAATCACAATTAGATCACATGGATGTAGCCCGTGTAGGAATGATGAGATAATTACAAGCTTAGGGAAAAAGAGAACCCGGATGGGGGAGGGTAAAAATGAAAAGCCGAACTCCAACCAGATGGCTGAGTGCCTACCCCAATAGAACCAACGAGTGAACAAACTCCAACATAAGCAATTATATGAGTCTGTCCATATTTTGGAGCATACTGGACAATGATTACGACAACTGCCACTATTACCAAAGTTGCATATAGGAGGAATGCTGCCATGAGTAAGAAATTAGCAAATTATTGTCAGCAAGAAGTTTTGACAATCTAAGCAATCAAACATCCATGCTCACAAAATGTCAAGAAGGTCTCGGCTTTGTCAGCCTTCAAATGCATACCAGGTTCCGTGGCAAGGTCCCAGAGTTCCTTTACAGACTCAATTTGACGTTCTTGAGGAGCATGCAGAACAATGGTTGTTGAGCCCACAACACATAGAACACAACCAACTATTCCAAAAATATGCAGTTTTTCTCCCAATATCATATGAGCAAGTGCAGCACTGCAAAAATAAATAAATAAATAAATATTGCCTCGAAGGTAACAAATAGCAAAGTTGAACAATCATTTCCAGCCTTCTCTTGCCTGATAATAATACTGAGTGCACCAAGAGGTGTGACTAGGACAGCAGGTGCAAATGCATAAGCTGCAAAGTTAGCAATTTCTCCAACAATCACTGCCACAGAAGCAATGCACTCACATCAACCTTGTTTGTCTTCTCTTTTTTTTTTCAAATAGAGAGGTGAGAAGAACATGTACATGGTTAAAATACTTCAAATAAAAATAAAACGACAAGCATGGAAGCCCCATAAAAACATATTCTTTTTAGGGAGAGGTGGAGGAGGAAAAAGCCTTAAGAGAGATATAACTTATTTACAAGCAATATTGGAAAGATTTTCAGAAAATGCATGTATTTTTTCCTATCTAGGCTTTTGAACAAGTAAAAGACCATATTATTCACATCAAAGTAGAGCAAATGCGAAGAACTGAAGTAAATATCCTCGCGTCATTGGTTAGAGAATTAAGAAAATTGACAAATATAATGTGGCTTGAATAGTCAGTGGGACTTCTTAAGACATTAGGATATATCATATATTCATAGCCTTCAAAGAGCCCTCAGCTCCTTAGATCCTGGAAGCCCTTCTATTCTCTCACACTAATGAAGCAAAATAACAACAATTTACATGTTAATGCTATCTTATATAGTTAATTTTTTTCTTCCTTTACTTTTCACCTCTCAATTCCTCTTTCACTCATCCTGGATTGAGAATACAAAATTATCCTTCCCCATATTCAATAAGTTCAGTTACCAAGAAAACCAGCAATACCAGCTTATATAACATGCATGAAAAACGGCAGCGTCTAAAGTGGTTCCAATCATTAGCTGGTTGAATTTTGGAGCTACAAAGGGACAGTTATGGGGGAAAATATCATCCGTAATCTCTCAGACAACTCAATATGCATAATTTATCCTTGACATAGATGTCTATTACCGTAAATTATCCTTATTCTTTTACCGAGAATTTTGTGTTGCCTTTCACAAGTCAAGTACTTTCTGTGACGGATCTTTCCTTTTCCTTTCTTTCCCCCTTGATCAGCTATTAATATTATTGCACCCATGAGGTTCTTGTTTGCATAGATGAATGCGTGACTTCCATAGAGAACCAAATTTTGATGTAGGTTCATCTACCTTTTGGTATACTTCTTGTACAAGGGGATTCCCCCAAAATTAATAAGATCATTTACCTTATCAAAATAAGTTGAAATCAACTGAGTCATTTTGTCCATATTCCTTAACGGCCAAGTTCCTTTTTTCTCTTCCCTTTGAACCATCATAGATGCCTGAATTTTATAAGGTAACAACGAGAATTTCACCATGGCTCTATACTGTTTAAGACTTCACAAGCAATTACACTGACTCAAACGCAAAGTAAGCATAAAGAACATACTGTCCCCGTAACAATCCAATGTCGTAGTCACTACTTTGTAGAAAATAGCCTACTAGATAGCATCTACTTCCTCAAGGAGTTCCCTTACTTGATGAACTTTATTTTCCGATACCAAGTCATAAGTTCCATTAATTGACTGTTTGCAACACCACTTTTCTATTTTCATATTCCTTGCCAATATAAAGTAAAGAAAAGAAAAGAAAAGAAAAATGAGTTATGAAAAAAAATCTCTTTTTATATACATTTAAATACAGTACATTTCAATTCTCATCTCAATAGTCATGCCAAGTCACTAAAAGACATTATTTTGGACCACAGAGGAAACAGTTACAAATCCTCATATATCAGAAGATTGAATGTGATAGGATAACTAACTTGTTATCATTCCTGCCCACCAAAGCGGCTCCATCAAGTAAGAATAACCTCCAGAGCCTGCCATAGCATGTAAAAATAAGTCACATTATCTCTAGGTATGGAAATTGAATTAACCTTTAGAAGCTAACGTTGTTATTCAAGATTACGATGTTTAAAGCCAAGATCTAAGATGAGTAAGATTTTAAAGTGGTAACCCATTTCTTATCCAACAGTTTCATGATATATTTGAAAGCCGAGCACCACCAATGATCCATTTTTCTTCTTTTTTCTTTTTCCTTTTCTGTTAGGATAACAGAGAAATCCTTAAGGGCCAGCCCCAGACCATTCAAAACATATCGAATAATTAATCCATCCTTCTACCATTTTCCACTTAAATACATGGCTTTTGTCTATGGAAGGGTTCAAACCCGTGATATTCGCATAGCCCAGACATCACGTGTTACAATCTTACCACTAGATCAAAGCACTGTGGACAAAAAATTATTTGGAGAATCAGGAAAGGCTAAGGGGAAATGGGACGCTTCATTTTCTTCTTATAAAGCACTTGTCATGTGGACAATTGCAGATGAAAAAAGAAGGATTATATGCGGGTCAATCTGATTGACAATTCTACTGCAGCACACATTTGACAAAAAGAATGAAACATTAGATTAAAAATGAAGCAAATGCCAAAATAACTATAAATCACAGTTGCATCATGAATCCACTTATTAAAAGGGACCAATAAACCAACATATAAATTGAAATACAATGGAAAAGGTTTAGTGATTATATGCACATTGCATGCATTCTTACAATTTTTTTATCCATAACCTTCACAAATAGCTTATGTAGCTGTAGCTCTAGATAAAACATGAGAGCATCCATGTCAAGAACAGGCACATGGGCAAGGATATGAGATATGCCTGAGAGTACTAAAGATATGGGAAATAAGGAAGCATTTTTTTAGAAGCAGAAGAAATGTTGTAGCATGCTCAAATAATACTTTCTTTGAGAAGACTCTGAAAGTAGGTAGAACACCACATTTATGAAAGTTTAAGATTACTTGTCTTCCAAAAGCTATGGACAGATTCAAATGAAATCTTTTCAGGAGGATTAAAACAGATGAGATCTTGAACACATATTATCTCACAATGGTGTACCCATGATCTTTTGTAAATAGTGTCCACATATAAAGAAGTGAACAAATAACTATACGAACATGAGAGATGAAAAGTTTGAGAATAACAACACCAGCAATTTCAATCACCCAGAAGTTGCAAGTTACAAAAACGGATGAGTAACTTCCTTTCAAAATTATCGTTCTAAATCCATTTATGTTATACCAAAATAATTACTTTTCAGGGATTGAATATTTAATTTTCACTTTGTGGTTACAAATGTTAGTGGGTGTGTTGGTTTAATCAGCTTTTTTGCTGGAGGACAGGGTTTGATTATTACTGCCTCTATGTTTAAGACAATAGAGGCCTGTATTTTATTCTTGTTTGATAAAAGAGGGTTAGAGATTGAAACAATGAGAAAATATGCAAAACATGTACACAGAAGGTCTTAAACCTCCACCTCATTTACACAAGTCGACGCTACTGACCATCAAAGACAGGCTACGCCATGAAGTGATGTCATTTAATTTATATTTATTGTTTTGCACATCTATCTATCTATATATATCTTCTATACTATTCTAAAAGTGGGAACCAAAAAAGTTAAAAGTTGAATTACCAAAATGTCCATCAAATATTGAACGATGTCTTTGTCCTTCAAGGAAACATTATTTTCATAACATTTTCTTTTCAGAAAAGTAAATATACATTCAAATAAATATTTTAAAAATAATAAGCAAAAGAAATGTGGTTCATTGAATGGTGAGCTCTAGTAAGCTTTTTATCTTAATGAAATTTATTTTGTTGGAGTAATTAATTAGACTGTCAACCTTTATTACAAGAAATGATATCTATTTATTAATCCACTATTTCATGTAATACCTTAAGGACTGATTCATGAACCAATATAATTCAATTCATATTCCCCACCTATATTGCACAGACTCTCCAAAAATGTTGTCGCACCCGTGACAAATACTTCAAAAATGCACTATTTTCGGAGGATCTAACACACACCCAACGACATATTTGAAGAGTCCGAACAACATAGTTCCCCCCTAATGGTCCTTAAATACTTTATTTATGATTTAAAAATGTTGAGAGCTTTATATGATTGGGGAATTTCACCGTGAACGGGGAAGAAAGACTTACAGATGCTAAATATATCTTATGTACTTTCCTCTCTCATTTCCCATTTTCACTTGAGTTCCTTTATTCTTTGCCCATGTATGGCAGATTGCTTGGCATTTTTTTTCTTAGAAACTCAAGTTCGATTTTGCCAATAAACTTCAATTCTTATTTTCATCTGGCATCAGAGCAAGTATATATTTTTATCACTGCCCAGTCCCATACCTATATATTTGTTTGATGGTTTGGATAAAAAAAATTCATGGTGTTTGGTCTTCTCAAGTTTCATTATTTTTTGGGGTAAATTAAACCTATAAGCCTCTCATTTAAAACTTCAAGTCTATCATTTGCTTTTTTTATAATTTTCTTTCTTATCGCAATCAACACAAGCATTATAATTCATGGAAGGAAAAAGAAAATAAAGAAAAACTGATTGTATAATCCACTAAGGTTCTTTAAAGGAATTATACGCGCAACGCGCGTTCCAGACCTAGTTTTTATATGCAACTTCCCAACGAAGCAGAGTCGGATGACATTATTTTGACTAACGTGTGTCTTCCCTCAAAAAAGGATATGAGAATCATGATAATTAATCACCAAGGATGGTGCTATCATGAAAAACACTCCTACCAAGATGTTTAAATTACAATGGATCCAACATACAATTATATCCAACATGCTCTTGTTATGGATGAAATAAAGGTATTATAATGTCAAATTACTCCACTTAAGAGGGTCACGTCTTCTTTTAACCTAAGAGAGCTCATAAAAAGTGGACATTGATAGAGTCAAGAAGTTGATTTTACAAACATCCTGCACACAGGTAGTTATCCCCTTTTGCAGTAAATGAAACCTTAATTATCAGGAGTGCAGCAAACAGTGAAGCCTCTGTTGTTTAATAGGCCTGTTATAACCTGAAGCTGTGGGACCAAACTAACCATATAAATATAGTATATTGTTTGTGATAAGGTAAAAGTAAAATATCTCAACTGAGCATATACGTCTAGTATATGTGAAGCTATGGACCAAATTTAGCACCTAATTCTCCCTATAGTGGATAACTAAACAAAACCCAAAAACAATGAGAACTAGACAAGGATCTCATATCAATATTCTCTGTAATCATCCACAATGTCTCCCAGATAATAATGAATCTCCTATGTTCGGTTTCGGTTTTCGTTTTCTACTATATATTAAACAAAAGAGATCTTAAGGATATACTTCAAACCATCTCAGAACCAAACATGATAATAGGTTTAAATCCACACTAAGATTTTTATATTTAGTGCCAAAAGATTTGTTGTCTAAACCAAGTGTCAATGTTTCCCAATTATTGATCGCAATCACTATATGGTATGTTAAAACAATAAAGAGTGTCATAAAGCAATTCAGAACAGGAAACTTTTACTGCCTAATTATATGTTGAATCTTATTAACAAGAGTCTAACTCATTGTTAACATACTGAACAATTGTTTCTGCCAACTTAATATCACAAATTCTTAATCTTTTCAGAAAATTAGGAATTTTTTTGGAACAATGTACTCCAACAAAGATATCAGTAAATTCAGCAAAACCATAAAGTAAAACAGAAAAAAGAAAAGAGTGAAAAAAAGAAAGTAACACTAAGAAATTAAGCTGTCGCCAAAGTAATCCATTCAACCAATTTAAAAAATATAATTAGACACCAGAAATGACAATTGAACCAAACAAAAATACCACTTCCTGAAGTCTTAAGAACATAACGAAAAAGTCACACACAAGTCACGCTTAGCGGTCAATGAAGTGGTTGAGTACTTGTAGAGACAAAACACATTTATTCTCAGTTGTTGCTGGTGGAAGGTGGTATGTATCCGTGATATCATTTTTGTGCGCTTAGGCTGCACCAGACACCATGGTTATAAAAAAAGAGCCCAGCTGAATTTCAAGCATTTCTGATGTGGGTGAACCAATAAATACATAAAGTGCATTTCCCAAATTCCAACTCAGTTCATAAAATCCCATGAAAAAGATTAGATATTTAAAGAAATTAAAACCAAGTTCAATTTAGCAATTTCTTATACATGGACCAAAAAGTAAAGATACCTGCCCTGAGGCCAGATGCAGCAGCTTTTTGAAGACCCTTTTTCTTGATGATAAAACTGGACCCAATAAATAAACTAGAAGAAATAGCCAAGCAAAGACCATTAACATTATCAGAGGAGATTTGTTGAGGGTCCCCAAAGCTACCGGACTGCTGTGAACTCCCCATATAGTTTTTTTCTTCTTCTTCTTCAATAACCGAAAAGCTTCAGTAACACATAAACTTTCTTTTGCCATTCCATCAGAGACCCATTTTCCCAGGCACAATTCTTAACACAATGAAACTCGAAAACCCCAAATATGATTTTTTTAAAAAAAATACAGTGTCAGTGGTTGATTCTGAGGGCAATTTTCAAAAAACAAAGTGTGGACGGACGAAGGAATCAAAGTGAAGAAGACGATAAGAGTCTTCGATTTCTGTTTCTTCTTTGATCGGAGATTCAGCACAGAGATCGATCTTCCTTTTGCTTCTTGTTATGCCAATTTAATTCAAATAACATGCAAATATTCTTATTTTATGACTATCTGTCCTATTTATTTAACGTTTTTCGTATAGTAAATAAAAAATTTATATTTGTATGATATAGCAAAGTTTGCATTATTACGCTTCATAGCAAATATAAAACTGTATAATTCGTTATACATATACAATTATATAATTCGCTGGTCTAAATTGTATAATTTGCTGGCCTAAATTGTATAATTCACTATCCTATTTCACTGCAATTGTATAATTCGCTGTCTATTTCGTTGCAATATTTTTATAAAATTTGTTTTGCATACAATTGAATCGAATTAAAATGTATGTATATTGCATAATTATAATTGTATAGCAAGAAGATATATGTTTTTCTCCCGCTTTATATAAAAACAGAAACACAATATATACACTTCTGTTGTATAAAGCTAGAGAAAATTGTATTTCACTGCAATTGTATAATTCGTTGGCCTTTTTCTCTGCAATATTTGTATAAAATTTGCATTTGTCTACAATTGAATTGAAGTAAAATGTTTGCAAATTGTATATTTTAGTGTATAACACGAAGATATATGTTTTTGCATATGTATATACAATTTTCTCTCGCTTTATACAAAACAGAAACAGAAATTATACACTTCTGTGTATAAAGCGAGAGAGGCGAGCGAGAATGGGAGAGTGGCGAGCGAGATTTTTGGGAGAGAGGCGCTTGACAAACTTTGACTAACGTTTGCTATGGAGCACAATTAAATCAAACCCTAGCTACTCCATTTATTTTAGGTTATTAATTTGCTATTATATACAATTTTTCCATAAAATTATTGTAACATGTATAATTCGATTTATGTAATTTATAGATATATAAATTTTATTATAGAAATAAAATTGAAAATTCATGCATAAATTTTCAATTGTTTAATTCTCACAAAATAAAATATGTTACATAAATTAAAATAAAAAAATATTTAAATATTATACGTTTTTTTTTGCACGATTTTATTTCTTTTTTAAGTGTTTGTACTAATTCCTTTCTTGGGAAAATATTTTTAAATTATTTTATGCTCTGTTTGAACGATTATTTTATGATATATCATATTTTATCGTGTTATATTTATTAAATATAATATTTAAATGAATGGTATGTTAACCAACTGATGACAAGTATTAATGTGATCAAGTGAAATGGAGCTTGTCTCTAATAAAGTGACAATTCATTTTGATCTCATAAAACATAACATATACTTCTGCGAAGAATAAAGAAATAGCATCAAATCATATTATTTTCCATCATAACAAGGTATTATATGGAAATATTGACTCTTTTAACTTTTAATTTGATAATTATTTAAATATGAATTATTTATTCACGTTAAATATCACTTGACATTATTTTTAAACAAAAAGAGAAAATAGTCTAGTAGAAACATCATTAAATATTAATTGAGTTGTGTTTCAATAAACAGTTGATGATAGTTCTTATATAAATTACTCACACATTTGATAGTTCAAAAATGATATTCACGAAAAATGTCATATCTTATATGTGATATTTATTGAAGGCATAGGCACTTATTGAATATTTGAACTCAAGTCAAATTATATTCATTGAACACATAGGCGGCCACATGCATGCTGAGGGTACGCATGCACCTAGCAACTTTTAAATCTTGAGGGTGTCCCTTATTATTAATTTCGAGTCGCCTCACACTATACCAAGCATGACATAATATATGTCTTAGTTAAGATTGACATACTATATGTCTTAATTAAGATTAACAATTTTTAAATCCTGATTGTGTCTTATTTTAAATCTTGGTTCGACTCACGCTATACCAAACATGGCATAATATATGTGCCCCATATTTTAAATCTTGGTTCGACTCACACTATACCAAACATGGCATAATATGTCTTAATTAAGATTTCTCTTATGCGAGGTTGGAAGTAAAAATATTTATCATTTAAATAACTCCCTCTTTGTCTATTTTAAAGTTCTATTTCCTAGTATTTATTTGAAGTTTTAATCAAATGTTTTTGGCTTAAATATTTATTTTATGTGTTGGAACTTAGAATTAGATCAAATGTTTTTGGCTTAAATATTTATTTTATGTGTTGGAACTTAGAATTAGTGTTCATACAATTTAATCTTGATATAATATATTTAACAGAAAAATAATTAATTAAAAAAAAAATAATGCTCTTGTTGAGAGTCGAACTCAAGACCTCCCGCTTACTAAACGGGTGCTCTAACCAACTGAGCTACAAGAGCTGTTGCACGTTCTGATTAACTAAAATATCTAATCTCAAATAAATAATCTATTTAAAGTTGGTGACAATTAAGAAGATTGTTAGTAAAAAATAAACAAATAAAGATAATCAACAAATATCAGCAGGAAAAATGTAAGTTTTATCCAATATGTATGCATCGTGTCTAATAATGCAAGTTATTAAATAATAAATTAAAGATAATTAATAAATATTAGTGAGAATATTACTTTATTGTATCTTGTATGTTTTTCATTCACATATTGGATATATAATGGTTTTATAATTCTGAATTTTAAAGTTACTTCTATTATCCTTTCAAAACTAAGCTCAAAATTAAAACTAGCATTATTGTTTCAGAATTTGAATTGGCTAGACGTGAATTAGAATATATAATATTGTGATATTTGTTTTTTCATGCATGTATCTAACACGTCTAGCTAACACAAATAAAATCAATATTAACTCATAATATTTCTATCGACAAGGGTGATAATGGAATGATAAGTATTTCTTCATCGTTAATCAGATGTGTCAGGTTCGAATTCTCTTGAATACGAATTTGTTAGGGAGTGTTGTGAGACTTTATGATATAATTCAAATTTAGTTGAACTTTATATTGAATAAGATTTTTTCTTTAAAAAAAAACTCATTTACAAGTCTTATATATATGTCAACTTAGATATTTTTACATCAAATTTATCTTTGAAAAGAAGTTAAAGAGTGAAAATTGTAGCATCTTCAAAATTGTAAAAAATTCTTATTAAGAACAAAATAAAAATTTAAATCACATAATTTCAATAATTAGAATAGGGATGTGATGTTTTAAGAATATTTTATTATATATTTGGAGTCAACCAAACAACAGGTCAACAATTTGAGTTTTTAAGAAGGTAACAAGAAAAAAAATAGTGAAGTTAAAAAGAATAGGAGAATAATTGAAAATAAATTGACAAAAGATAGAACATATTCAATGAGCAAAAGGAGGTACAACAATAATTATATAACTAAGGAATATTTAAGGGAAACGAAATAAAAGGAAAGACACATATTAGCTGTTTTTATTGATTAAAATTTGGAGTTTAAAATATTAAAAAATTGAATAATAATATAAATGCAAATGAAAAATACAGAAATTGATATATTGATAGACGTTGATAACAAATATAGTTGATGATAGTAATTAGAAATAATTATTATCGTTTTGATCATTTAATAATGATGATTGATAATGAAAATTTTGTAATCGTAACATATAGTAGTGATACTAGTAAACATGTTAGGTGTTGGTAATACTAATAATTCTAATGGTGGTATGCTTTATTATGTTAATAGCAGTAATGGTTTTAAAAAACATGTTATAAATAATGACAATGATAGATCTGATAGAAGAAATAATTTGTTGATAATCCTTTTTTTTTTATCAAAATCTTCTTAGAACCTCTTCATAATACATAACATTATATCAAGTATTTAAAGAATTTAAATTTATTTAGATCCATTTATTCATTTTGTTCATTTTTAATTATCATATTGCGTTTATCAAAAGTCAATTTGACTATTTTAAAGTTAAAGCAAATTGCATTGATTCAATATTTTTGATAAATTTACCATTGGAGAGTGAATATGAGATCTTCTAGGTCAATCCTAGAGCTAACACAGAGACGTCAGAGAGAGTAAATAACTGTTTGTTATATTGATTAAAAAGAATGAATACAAAATGATATTTACATGTTAAATAGTAGCTACTATTTATAAACTAACTACATTTAAGTAATCAATTAACATTCTAATTAACTAGTGGACGTTCTGTTATAACAGAATGCCAGCTGTACATTTTCAGCTTATAGTCTAATTAGCCTTTCTCTATGATCATCTCAACAACCCCCTTCAAGCTAGGTGACATAAACACGTTCAAGACTCCTAGCTTGGACATAGATGATAGTGTTGATAGCCTCCAAACCCTTTTGTCAACAAATCTACTTTCTGCTCACTTGTTGAAATATGCTTTGGGTATGCCCTTGTTGTACATTCTATCTAATGAAGTGACACTCTACCTCTATGTGCTTTGTCCTCTCATGAAACACATGATTGTTTGCTATTTGTATGGCGGACTTACTATCTATAAACAACTTAATAGGTGTGGCAATTTCAGTGCCAGACATTTAAACAACCCAACCAGCCAGGTTAATTCAGATACTGTCAAGGCCATGCTCCTATACTCTGATTCTGACGAACTTCTAGCTACTGTATTTTGTTTCTTAGACTTCCATGATATCAGGGTTTGTCCAAACTTCACAATGTAGCCAGTTATAGACCTTCTTGAGTTTGGGAAACTTGCCCAATCAGCATCACAAAATGTTGTCAATACACCCTTCCCTTCTGCATGGATTAAAATTCGAAGTCCTGGCTCATTTTTTATGTCTCTTACTACCCTGCGTGCTACCTCTAAATGAGACTTCTTAGGTGCCTACATGAACTAGCTTAGAGTTTGAAAAATATAGGCAATGTCAGGCCTAGTTAGTGTCAAATAAAGCAACTTCCCTATCAACCTTTGATAACCCCTCACATCTTGTAGTGGTGGATCTTCTTGCAGACCATGCTGTTGATCATACTCCAAGCTTGTGAGTCTTTTATTTTGTTCAAGAGGTGTAATTGTTGGTTTGAAGTTGATGTACCGTGATTTCACGGTACTTTCAATGCTTTTTTCTTAAGTTTAGTGTGTGTATAAAGCCTTTTTGTATTGATTTTTGATGTAGTTTTGTATTTATTTCCAGGAAATATGTCAAAAGGAGAACGTGGAGATTTTGAGCTGAAATTGCAGAAGTGACCACCTACGGACCTCACGATGGTCCGTAGGGGTCAACCGTCGTGAAAAGAGCTGAAGGAAGTTAGGAAATTCTGACCAAGTGTGGGACTACGAAAGCTCACGACGGAATGTCATAGCCATGACGGTCCGTCCTGCACATTCGTCAATGCAAACAGATAGTAGTCCCAGTATCCAACTCCAAAAGATTCTAAGTGTCGTGGAATGAAGCCCCTCGATGGACCGCGTTCTTGCAACGGTCCATCACACTTGTTCGTCGAGGGTAACATACATGTGATGAAGAAAAGCAACAGAAAAAGAGCTAAGTATGGAGCGACGGAAGACCACGACGGTCCGTCACGAGGGTCGTCGACTCAGACGCATTTTGGGCAGATTTTTCCTTAAATAGATTTCCCTCTTTTATTAGGTTTTGTTTCTTATAAATAGTACTTAATACCTCGATTTTGGGTTAGACTCTTGGATAATTTTCAGTTTTATTGTCTTAGTATTGAACTTTTGATTTTGAGATTTGATATTACTTTTCCGAAATCGATTATTGGTGTTTTGTGATTTATTCAAGTAAATTTCTGAATTTTGTTCATTCTCATCAAAGTAAGTGCATGAATTCTTACATTATTAATATGAATTGTGTGATTATTAGCATGGGTAACTAAACTCCATAACTAGGGTTGTGGGAACCATGGGTAAATAACAAGGTAAAACCTAGCTAAAATAACAATTCTAGAATAGTGTCTTACATGTATTGATAATTCTTTTGCTTAGAAGTTTTTTTAACGGATGGCCAATGTTAGAACTCGCCTTATTGCTACTTGCCAGAGCAAAGAGGTAGATAATTGGAAAAGAATTATCAACATAGATTTAGTATATACTAAATAATAGGCTAGTGTCGGTTGGTACGAAGTAACAACTTAGTCAAATATCGAATATGATGCTTAATATGAGGTAAAAATAAGGTTTAGTGAAGCAACACACGTAGCCAGATCAAGGTGCGGAGTGAAATCTCTAGATGTCGGACCAAGGATTTAGAGATACCTAACTTATCACTTTGCATGCAAGATACTAGGAAAGGATTGTTATAGCTAGAATTACCGAGTTAGGAGCCTGTGGGGAACACTTACGCCCTAGTTACTCTCATTACTTGATTAAACTCCAATACTTGAACCTGTCACTTGTTTACTTTAGTTTAGCTAATTGCTTTCATTAATCAAAACCCCCATTTAGTTATTTGTTTTCAGGAAATAATTGACTAAATAGAAGTAATGATAGAATAAAGTTAAGTCTGAACCATTTTTCCTCGTGGAAACAATCCCAACCTCACTAGTTGGGCTCTTTACTTGATGCGACCGTTTTACTTCTTTTCGAGAAGTAAATTTGAGCGTATCAAATTTTGACGCCATTGCCGGGGAAAGTGGCTTTTAGATTAACTTTAAGCTTATTACCGAAGTATAGTCAACATTTTTTTATTTTACTTTTTCTTTTTGTTTTTATATCTTGCAGGTCTAACTTCCTTATATACCAAACACACAGAGTAGAGAAATACCCGTATTTGAACCTGACCTCGAGCTAGAGCATACTTTAAGAAGAATGAATTAGAATTTTGGCATCCAAGGTGATGTGGTCGACCAGCAAATTCCACTATTGGTCGACGCTCATGACCCTGTTTTACCTGATATTCGTGGCGAAGATGAAATACGGAGACAACCTCCCGCTCCACGCCCTCAAGAGTACTATAGGGGCTATGAAAATATCACAGACTCTGATGGGCCACTCGTCTTGCCCCCTCTACCACACGACCACACTTTTGTGGTAACTAGTAGTCTGATGCAAATGCTCACTGCCAGATGTTTATTTTCAGGGCTACCTTCAAAGGATCTACATGCCCACATCGCTAATATTAGGGCAGTGTGCAAAAGTTATGTAGGGAGGCCCGATTTGAATATGGATGTAATTGGGCTAAGAGTGTTTCCTCTCTCACTGATGGGAGAGGCTACTATCTAGTTTACTGAGCTCTCTATAACTCAATATTCACTTGGAATCAACTGAGGGATGCTTTCTTAGCACGTTACTACCCGGTGTCTAAGAAACTAAACCACAAAAAAAGAGTGAACAACTTTGTGGCACTACCGGGAAAGTCAGTTAGCAATTCTTGGGATAGGTTCACTTCATTCTTGCGAAGTGTCCCAAATCACAGCATAGATGATGAGTCTCTGAAAAAGTATTTATATCGGGGACAAGAAGATAGTAACAAAATGGTGTTGGATACGATAGTGGGTGGTTCTTATAGAGAGTGTCCTTATGCTGAGATTGCTGAAAAGTTAGAGAAAATCTCCCGAAATAATAAAGCTTGGAGTACTAGGAAGTCAGATACTGGGAGAAACACCTTCCCAGTCCGATCCGCACCACAACTTAGCTGCAGATGATCTTCGTGAGAAGATGGCTCAAATGAGAATTGAGCTTGGGTTGGTGTTGAAACATATTGCTTGGGTGCGGAAAAGGTAAATGCGGTGAACTACTTTTCTGAAACACCACCGCCAAATGATGAATATTACTATTAGGAAGACTCATATGTGGTGAATGATCAGACGGGGGGTTTCCGACCGAACGCCCAAGGCTCTAATCAGGATATTGGTGCCAAGGTCAAAGAAACGAAGGTCGAAACTATGGTAATTATAACCGCGAGGGTCATTATGTTCGAGAGTGGGAATTACAACCGCGACAACAACTTCAACCGAGGTAACTATGGTAACAGAAATGATAGGAGTGAGCCTTATGTTCCACCTCAAAATCGTGAAGTTGCTCCTAGTGATGGTGGAGGAAGTATGACATGAGTCGAGGATATGATGCATAAAATGGTGAGGAGGTTCAATGCTAGTGATGAGCACACTAAAGTGTTAAGGAATGACTTAGCGGGTATAGGGCAGAAAGTTGATACACATGCAATCTCGATTAAGCATCTTGAGTTGAAAATGACCAAACTGTCTACAACTGTGAACACACGGCAACCGGGCACTCTTCCTAGCAATACTGTCTAAAATCCGAAAAATGATGGGCGTTGTATGGCAATCACTACTCGGGGTGGTAAGAAAACATT
This sequence comes from Solanum lycopersicum, assembly GCF_036512215.1. Lineage (NCBI taxonomy): Eukaryota > Viridiplantae > Streptophyta > Magnoliopsida > Solanales > Solanaceae > Solanum > Solanum lycopersicum. The sequence continues at coordinate 8,947,761 of NC_090810.1, read as the reverse complement.
AATACACCTATGCCGTCTAGTGAAAAAAATGTGATAAGAGATGATGATACGGTGGTGGAGGTTAGTGGTGAGTTAGAAGATAAAACGGTAAAAGATGTTGAGGTGCCCCAAAAGGTGACCCCCATCCCTAGACCACCACATCCTTTCCCACAAAGGTTAGTAAAAAGACCGAAAATGGTAAATACCGGCGTTTTATAACGATGTTGAAACAACTTTCTATCAATGTCCCTTTGGTAGAAGCTCTTGAACAAATGGCCGATTATGCCAATTTCATGAAAGATTTGGTTACAAAGAAAAGATCAGTCACTTTTGAGGATGATGATAAAATGCAGCACTGTAGTGCTATTTCTACAAGATCTCTAGTGCAAATGAAAGAAGATCTTAGTGCTTTCACTATTCCTTGTACATTCGGGTTATTACATTTTGTTAAAGCATTATGTGATCTTGGGGCAAATATAAATCTCATGCCCCTCTCGATTTACAAGAAGTTGGGTTCGGGTGACCCAAAGCCCACTGCGATGCGGCTACTGATGGCCGATCGAATGGTAAAAAGGCCCATTGGTATACTCCACGATGTGCTAGTAAAAGTGGAGTCGTTCATATTTTCGACCAATTTTGTGATTCTTGATTGTCATGTCGATTTTGAGGTGCCTGTTATTCTTGGGAGGACATTCCTTGCTACGGTTAGAGCCTTGGTTGATATAGAAAGGGGGCATATGAAATTCCGGTTGAACAATGAAGAAGTGACCTTCAACATTTGTAGGTCCATGAGGGAGTGGTGAGCTCCAATCGATATCTGCTATATCCTACAAAGTTGAAGAGTCATATGAGGTACAAATTGCAGAGCGTTTGGGTGTAGAAGCATAGGCGGCAGTGATCATGAATTTTGATAGTGATGGCATTGAAGAGTATGTGTCATTGGTCGCGGCACTTGATCAAGGTAATGTTCCTTTTAAACCAAAAAAATTTGAGTTAGATATGCAACATCGCGAATCTCCACCCGCAAAACCGTCTATTGAGAAGGCTTCAAAATTAGAACTTAAGCCTCTACCACCTCATCTGAGGTATGTTTTCCTGGGAAAAGATGACATTTTACCGGTTATTATTGCATCAGATTTGAATGTGCATCAAGTTGAGAGTTTGATGAAAGTGTTAAAAAGGTTCAAAAGAGCTATTGGGTGGGCTATTGCGGATATTATTGGGATCCCTCCCAGTATTTGTTCTCATAGATCCAACTCATGCCCGATCATAAGCAAATTATTGAGCATCAGAGACGTCTAAATCCACCTATGCAAGAGGTAGTGAAGAAGGAAATTATTAAGTGGTTAGATGCCAGAGTGATATATCCAATCGCTGATAGTAGTTGGGTATGCCCTGTTCAGTGTGTACCTAAGAAAGGGGGAATGACTGTGGTCTTCAATGAGAAAAATGAGATTGTTCCAATGAGACCAGTGACTGGTTGGAGAGTGTGTATGGATTACCGGAAATTGAATGCATGGACCAAAAAAACCATTTTCCTATGCCCTTCATGAATCAGATGTTGGATAGACTTGCCGAAAAGGGGTGGTACTGTTTTCTTGACGGTTATTCGGGGTATAATCAAATTTCTATTGCACTGGAATATCAAGAAAAAACCACCTTTACTTGTCCATATGGGACCTTTGCATTCAAGAGAATGCCGTTTGGGTTGTGTAATGCACCCGCCACATGTCAGAGATGTATGATGTTGATATTCTCCGATATAGTGGAAAATACTATTGAGGTGTTTATGGATGATTTTTATGTGGTTGGTGACTCATTTGAGCGGTGTTTGAGTCATTTGTCTGAGGTTCTTTAGAGGTGTGAAGACTGCAATCTAGTACTAAATTGGGAAAAATGTCACTTTATGGTGAAAGAGGGAATTGTATTGGGTCATCGCATTTCAGAGAAAGGTATAGAGGTTGATCGAGCTAAAGTCGAGGTAATAGAGAGACTTTCCCTACCTATCTCTGTAAAAGGTGTGAGAAGCTTTCTTGGGCATGCAGGTTTTTACCGGAGGTTCATCAAGGATTTTTCAAAAATTGTGCATTCTTTGTGCAAGTTTCTTGAGAAAGAGTGTAAATTTTATTTTGATGAATCCTATCTTAAGGTATTTGGTGAGTTGAAAGAAAAGTTGGTGTCTGCACCTATCATTATTTTGCCGGATTGGAGCAAGCCATTTGAGGTAATGTGTGATGTTAGTGGGGTTGCTCTTGGTGTGGTATTGGGGCAAAGAAGGTAAAAAATCCTTCACCCCATTTACTATGCTAGTAAACCCCTAAATGAAGCCCAAAAGAACTACACCGAGAATGAGCAAGAGCTCCTTGCAGTAGTCTTTGCTTTTGAAAAATTTCGCTCCTATTTTCTTGGCACTAGGGTTATAGTGCATACTGATCATTCTACTTTGAGATATTTGATGAAAAATAAGGATGCGAAACCAAGGTTGATTCATTGGGTATTACTATTGCAAGAATTTGACTTTGAGGTGATTGATAGAAAAGGGACCGAAAATCAAGTTGGTGATAACTTGTCCCGTTTATAAGATGAAGCAATGAGAGAGTTGGGGGATAAGATTGAAATTGATGATACTTTCCCCGATGATCATGTATTGGCCGCCTCTTAAGACTTGATCCATGGTTCGCAGATTTTGTGAATTATCTGGCTAGCGATATCGTCCCACAGGACTTGTCCTTTCATCAAAATAAAAAGTTCATGTATGATGTGAAAAAGTTCTTTTGGGATGAGCCATACTTGTATAGGAGTTGTGCCGATGGGCTTATTCGGCGTTGTGTGCAAAAAGTTGAGATGTTGAGTGTTTTGGAGGCATGCCATTCTTCACCCGTAGGTGGACATGCTAGTAGTATCCGGACCACTCACAAGATCTTGCAATGTGGATACTATTGGCCAACTATCCACCAAGATGCTCATGAGTTCGCTAAGGCATGTGATAGATGCCAAGAGATGTTGACATATCGAGAAAGCAAGAGCTCCCTTTAAATCTCATTCTTGTATTGAGCTATTTGATACATGGGGTATTGACTTTATGGCCTTTTGTGAGCTCTCATGGGATGAAGTAGATTCTAGTAGCGGTCAATTATGTGTCTATATGGGTGGAAGTTATCGCACTCGCAAATAATGAAGGGAAGAGTGTCACCGCGTTCTTGTAAAATAATATATTTTCCCGATTTGGCACCCCAAGGGTTATTATTAGTGATGGGGATCCCACTTTTGCAACAAATTGTTTAAGGGATTATTGGAGAGATATGGGATTCGCTATAATGTGGCCACTCCTTACCATCCTCAAACTAATGGGCAAGTTGAGGTGTCAAATAGGGAGATGAAACAGATTTTGTCAAAAATGGTGAATGCTAGTAGATAGGATTGATCAAGGAGGCTTGATGATGCTCTTTGGGCCTACCGAACAGCATACAAGACTCCCATAGGTATGTACCCATACCAACTTGTATATGGGAAGACTTGTCACTTACCGGTTGAATTAGAGCATAAAGCCTTGTGGGTAATGAAAAAGTTGAAAATGGATTGGAATGAAGCTGCTGAACAGAGGTTAAATGGGTTGAATGAGCTTGATGATTTTCGCCTAACAACTTATGAAAGTTTAGCCCTCTACAAAGAAAAGATGAAGAAGTACCATGACCAAAAGATTGAGAAACGTGATTTTATGGTTTGGGATTTGGTGCTTTTATTCAATTTTAGGTTGCATTTGTTTCGGGCAAACCCAAGTCCAAATGGACTGGTCCTTACTTGATCACCCAACTAATCCCTCACGGAGCGGTTGAGTTGGAGGACAAGGAGGGTGTGCGGTTTAATGTGAACGGACAGTGAATCAAAATCAATCTGGGGCACGCTAAAACGACGAATGAAGTGATCGAGGCATACCATCTTGATAAAGTCTGAGTAATCAAGTGTCCTACATTGTGCTGCAACGTTAAATCAAGCGCTGGATGGGAGGCAACCCAATATGTATCCTCTAGCCAACTATAGGTTTTTCGTGATTTTCTAGTTATAGTTGCATGTTTCTTTGCTTTTATTTCCTTAAACGTCCCGTCTAAATATTTGTTTTCTTTTTGTTAGAAGTTTTGGCTAGAGCATATTTTAGGGTCTGTATCCAAAAAAAAATGTCCAAAAAATACAAAAATAATAACTTAATGGGTGTTAAATTTGCAAGTATCACATCACCAGAAAATCTGCAGAAAATTGGTCTGCAGCACCCTTTGACAGACCCATTGACGGACTATCATCATGCGACGGACCGTCGCAAGCATCCATCGTGCCTAGGTATGTTTTTCAAAAATTTTTAAGTTAGGGCACGCATGAAGGACCCCCACGACGAAACGTCGAGCCTGCGACCCCATGACGGACCGTCGAGCCTGCGATGGACTATCGACGAGGACTCGTCGCGTCAAAACCCGTAAATGGGACACCAGACCCACCTGCTTGTTGATCGCCGACGCTTTGCACCTCAGGTTTGCTTCACCTACCACTTAATTATTTTATATTCTTTTATGTATTGGGGACAACTACATATCTTTTTTTTTTGAGGTGTGGGGTAAATGGAAAGTGAGTGCTAGGGTGAAGTCTGAGTAGCCCAACTCACGATCTTTTTTTGGGGTTTTCTTGCCTGTGTTCCTTTTCTCCAAGAGACTGATTATTTTTATTATTGAACCGTCATGTCTATATCTTGTGTACATAGTATAACTCTGAAGCATGATGGCTAAACAGAAATGATATCCTGATGTAATGAAAATGATGCATGACTAGGCATAATAACTGATAAATGTGTGGCTCTAAGCATGACATAGAGACACACTATGACATGACCCTAAATCTAAGATTCAAACTAGGTGTCTGATAATCTGGTAGAGTAATGAGATGCCAAGTGAGAGTGAGGAAAATTTGAATATTCCACCATTGGTACTGAGCTAGAACTTGCGTGGTTAGTCCTGCTAAAAGTAAGTCGTAATAGACAATTAGGAAAGGATCATAGGCGCTTGTTCGAAATAGTCATTTTTAGCCTAATATAACAGAAAAACCAAATGAAGTAATCCCTTATTGATCCAAATAGTTTGAGCTTAAAATAAATCTTTCTTCTTCACTCCATCTGATCTTTTCTGGGAACAATGTGTTGGACCTGGTCCCTCCTTGGACATGTGCACCTCAGCTTATGCCAAAAGCATAAGTTGAAAATGGTTAATGCAGAAAACAACCTTGTCATGGCCCTGACCCAATCTTGGGTATTGTGAACCTTGACTCATGGCAAAACCATGAGTTGAGGGTGGATGTTACGAGGAATACTATAGAAAGTGGGGTTGAAAGAATAAAGAGGAAGAAAGAACAAAACAACAGTAACTCAAGAGTAAAAACAAAATAAACACAAGAAAAGAGAAGAGTCACTTACACATAAGGTAAAGAAAGGGAGAATAGCAAGGTGAAAGAAAATTGAGAAATAGGGCGAAATAAAATGATAAAAATGTAGGACGCTTAGCCGATATGTCAAGGAGGGAAACAAGTCACTAAAATATACCTAAATATACCCTACCTGACCCTAAGCCTATGTTACAAGCTAAGAAAGTCCAATTGTGATCCTAAGAGTTGTTATGGCGAACTTCAAGGAGTGAAAATAAGGGCAAGCCTATGACAATATGTGTAAATGAGTTGTGAAGTTGTTCTGAGAGCGAGTGTTGAAAAGTAATCCTTATACTCAAACTGTAATCATTATGTGAAAAATGAGGATGTTATTTTGAAGTGAGGACACTAATTGCAATGCCGAAAAAATTAGCACCTAGGTGAGGAATCGAAGAGGATAGGCGTCAGTTTGTGGTGAGTCTGTGTCATGGTCTAATCCACATAATCTAAGCCTAATAGTGATAGCATGCATGAACATAATGAGAATAATCAGGATTTATAGCCAAATGATTGCTAAAGCTAAAATACGGATACTCTTGTACAAAGATTTTGTAGTGAGTCATAATGCGTCGCTTGAGGACAAACAACGAATTTAAGTTGATGGTGTTGATGTATCATGGTTTCACGGCACTGTCAATGCCTTTTCGTTAAGTTTAGTGTGTGTCAAAAGCCTTTTTGTATTGATTTTTGATGTAGTTTTCTATTTATTTACAGGAAATCTGTCCAAAGGAGAACACGATGATTTTGAGCTGAACTTGCAGAAGTGACCACCTACGGACCCCATGACGGTCCGTCGTGACTGTGACGGTCCGTAGGGGTCAACCGTCGTGAGAAGATAATGGATCCTGAAGGCAGTTAGGGAATTATGACCAAGTGTGAGACTACGGAAGCTCACGATGGACCGTCATAGACACGACAGTCCGTCCTGCACATTCGTCAATGCTAACAGAGAGTAGTCCCAATACCCAACTTCAGAAGATTCTAAGTGTCGTGGAACGTAGCCCCTCGACGGACCGTCGTTCTTGAAACGGTCCATCACACTTGTCTGTCAAGGGTAACATACATGTGATGAAGAAAAGCAACAGAAAAAGAGCTAAGTATGGAGCGATGGAAGACCACGACGGTCCATCATGAGGGTCGTCGACTCAGACGCGTTTTGGGCAGATTTTTCCTTAAATAAATTTCCCTCTTTTATTAGGTTTTGTTTCTTATAAATAATCCTTAAAACCTCGTTTTTGGGGTCAAACTCTTGAATAATTTTCAGTTTTATTGTCTTAGTATTGAACTTTCAATTTTGGGATTTGATATTACTTTTTCGGAATCAATTCTTTGTATTTTGTGATTTATTCAAGTAAATTTCCGGATTTTGTTCATTCTCATCAAAGTAAGTGCATGAATTCTTACATTATTATTATGAATTGTGTGATTATTAGCATGGGTAACTAAACTCCATAACTAGGATTGTGGGAACCATGGGTAAATAACAAGGTAAAACCTAGCTAAAATAATGATTCTAGAATAGTGTCTTACATGTATGATAATTCTTTCGCTTAGAAGTTTCTTTTAACGGATGACCAACGTTAGAACTCGCCTTATTTCTACTTGCCGGACCAAGGAGGTAGATAATAGGAAAAGAATTATCAACATAGATTTAGTGTATACTATCTAATAGGCTAGTGTTGGTTGGTACGAAGTAACAACTTAGTCAAATATCAAATATGATGCTTAATATGAGGTAAAGATAAGGTTAAGTAAAGCAACACACGTAACCGGACCAAGGTACGGAGTGAAATCTCTAGATGTCGTACCAAGAATTTAGAGATACCTAACTTATCACTTTGCATGCAAGATACTAGAATTACCGAGTTAGGAGCTTGTGGGGAACACTTATGCCCTAGTTACTCTCATTACTTGATTAAACTCCAATACTTGAACCTGTCACTTGTTTACTTTAATTTAGCTAATTGCTTTCATTGATCAAAACCCCTCTTTAGTTATTTGTTTTCGGGAAATATTTGACTAAATAGAAGTAATAATAGAATAAAGTTAAGTCTGAACCATTTTCCTCGTGGGAACGATCCCAACCTTACTAGTAGGGTTCTTTACTTGATGTGACCTCTTTTACTTCGTTTAGAGAAGTAAATTTGAGCGTATCAGCAGCCACCTAAACCAACCTCAACTATAAGTTCTAAGGCATATTTCCTTTGGCACAACAAAATTCCTTTTTGAGATCTTTATATCTCTATTCCTAGGAAATACTTCAATGGTCCAAGATCTTTAATCTTGAAGGATGCATGTAACACATCTTTTGCCTCTTGTATGAGTTCTTTGTCATCTCTAGTAATTAAAAAATCATCAACATAGACAAGAATGATCACCTCCTTAGAATGTCTCTTTAAAATAAATAAGGTGGTCCTGTTGACTCTGTACAATTCAGCGGATAATAAGGCATTTGTGAGCTTTAGGTTCTACTGTCTAAATGTTTGTTTAAGACCATATATGGATTTGAGGAGTCTGCATGCCTGATGCCCCCCTTGGCTACCAAATCCTGGAGGGAACTTCATATACACCTTTTCTTCAAGATCACCCTATAGGAAAGCATTATATACATCCATTTGAAATAGGGACCATTGGTTCATAGCAACTAATGCAATAACGACTCTCACAGTTACCATCTTAACTACATGATAAAAAGTTTCTTGATAATCCAAGACTTCTTATTGGTTGTATACCTTAGAAAAAACTCTAGATTTGAATATCTCAACCTCCCCATTAAACAGATATTTGATCTTGTATACCCATCTACATCCAATATGCATCTTTCCTTTAGGTAGTGAAACAACTTCCAAGTTTGGTTTTGAACTAAGGTCTCAATTTCTTATTGAATGGATGAAAATTGGATTATTTAAAGCTTCTTCATAAGATGTAGGCTCAACTTTTTAGAAGAAACATCAGCTAAAAAGGAATGACAGTTATAAGAAAGAGAGGAATAATTCACAAACTTGGATATAGAATAAGCACGAGCAACATTCCCTTTCACTAGATGAATGAAGTCCTGAAGCTAATTTGGAGGCTTCGACCATCTAGTAGACTCTCTCAACTGTGGTTGAGATGGTACTATGGAGGGAGCAGGATTAAGTTGTGGAATGGGAGGTAATTCAGTTGGTACAAGCAACTATAATTCAACTAGGTTAGTGTCATTTCTCCTTTTCATTAAAAAGAAATGAAATACATGTTCCTTGAAGGTAAAATCCCTGCTAACAAAAAATTTCCTGGACTTGAAATCATACAGTCTGTAAGCCTTTTGTAGTAGAGTAACCCATTTGAACTATTGAAATTGCTCTTGGTGAAAATTTATCTGTTTGCGCTGTGATAGTAGCAAAACAAAGACAACCAAGAACCCTGAGGTAATGCAAGCATGGAGTGATTCCATGAAACACTTCATAGAGAGACTTTCCATCTAAGACAACTGATGACAATCTATTAATGAGATACACTGTTGCTAATACACAATCTCCCGAGAATGAAAGAAGTATGCTGCCTTGAAACCTAAGAGCCCTTGCCACTTCCTAGATATGTCTATGCCTCCTCTCTACCACTCAATTTTATTGTGGAGTGTGGGGGAAAACTACTTTGATGCCCAATACCACTATGAATTAGAAAATTAAAAAATTCTTTACTGAAAAATTCAAACTCATCATTTGTCTTGATCATCTTTACTTGCTTTTCAAATTGAACATTAACCATTTTAACAATGGAAATAAACAGAACAACAGAATCACTTTTGAATTTCATCAAAAATACCCATATCATTTTTGAATGATCATCCACAATTATAAGAAAAAATCTATGACCAATAACTGTGAGAATTTTATAAGGACCCCATATGTCTATATGAAGTAAATGAAAGACTTCAGTTGTGCTGGAAGTACTAAGTGAAAAAGGTTTTCTAGTCTGTCTAGCTAGTGTACAGACCGTACAATAATTTAAACTACAAAGTGACACTTTATTTTAAGAAAAATAACTTGTTCATAACTGCAGCTGGTATATGACCAAGTATTTTATGGCAAACTTGTATATGTTCAGGTAATTTTTGTGCAACATGACTGCTAATTCTTCTCCTTTCATCAATAACCTCGTTAAAGCTTTTTTGAAATAAAAGATGCATACCACCTTACTCTTTACCAATCCACTCACTTTTCCAGTATATAGGTCCTGAAAAACACAAAAGTAGGAAAGAAAAGCACTGAGCATTGAAATTCTCTAGTCATCTTAGAGATTTACATCAAATTGTAATTGAAATCAGGCACATACAACACACTATCAATGGTATGATCACATGAAATGTTACATTTTCCTTGATCCTTTAAAACCATTGTCTTACCATTCGGCAAATGCACATTATTCTTCATAGGATCATGCAATGTATTCAAATTATTCAGCAATTTCAAGTAATTTGTCATATGATCTGTTGCTCTACTATCAATTATCCATGAAGGTTCACACATCTGCATAGGTGAGGAGTTATTAGTAGCATTATCATCCATGCTTCTTGTCATCCCTACTTCTTTGCCTTTATCAAGCATGTGCATTATCTAATTGTATTGCTCATCAGTGAAGTAATTCTGCCCTCTGTTTCCATGTTTGCTATGATTATTAGGCTCAACTCTTGCATGATGTTGGGATGTTTGAGCAGTGTTACTACTTCCAGAAGTCTAAGTGATATTGGCTCTCTGATTATTACTTTCAGGGATTTCTCTCTGTTGATAAGCATCTTCCTTCTCACTTGCATATACATGTACAACCATATTTGGTTGTTGTCTTTGTGATTTATCCCAATTATTCTCTCCCATGACCTTATTACCAAGTTTGATTAATGTTTCTTCTTGCCTTTGTAACCTGGTGGTAACCTATCACTCTATAACATATACCTTAATTGTGGCCTTTTCTCTTACAAATATCACAAAATGAGTTGTTCTAGTTGTTACCATCACTATAGTTCCCATAGTTATTGTAATTGTTAAACCTCATAGCTCTCGACTGATTATCATGAATACTCATTAGGGTTGCACTCTCACTTAACTCATTTCGTGTATATGAGTTAGACTCACAGATCTTTCTTTTACTCTCCTCATGCACAAGCATAACATGAGCTTGGCTAACAGAGGGAGATAGTGTCATAAGTAAAATCTGACTCCTAATAGCATTGTAAGACTCATTAAATCCCATCATGAAGTGAAAAATTTATGTTGCTCTAGATGTATTTTAAAATTTTTGATCCAATACATCCAGATATTGTTGGCACTAATGAACAATATTCATCCCACAACAATCGCAAACCTGAATGATATCCCAGAGATATCATATGTTACCTAAGAAACTGTAGCAATTTCTCTATTAAGATTATAGATTCTCGATCCATTTACTTTATGAAATCACTCTTGCAGATCCATCCACACATCATGAGCATCTTTTGCATACACTATACCATTCACTAACTCTTTCGAAACTGTATTCATAATCCAGGTCAAAATTGTTGCATTCACTTTTCCCATTCCTCTGCTAAATCATCTTTATACAGACAATTTTTGCATCTTCCATCAATGAAACCCAATTTTTGTTTGCTTATCAACGCAATCTTCATTGCTCTGCTCCAAATCGAATAGTTCTTTGATCCATTGATCTGAATCGAGATTATTACATTACCAGGATTGTATGATGGCAACAAACAAAATGGATATCTGGGATCTATAATCTCTAGTTCCGGTATTGCTGATCTAAGAAGAACTTTAAAAAAAAACTTTAATACGCAGTTCTTAAGCTCTTATTAAGCTAACCTAGTTCTATGATACCATGATAAATTCACCATTGGAGAGTAAATTTGAGATCTTCTAGGTCAATAATAGAGCTAACACAGAGAGAGTAAATAACTATTTGTTATATTGATAGAAAATAATGAATACAAAATGATATTTGCATGTTGAGCACTAGCTAGTATTTATAGACTAACTACATTTAAGTAATCAATTAACATTCTAATTAACTAGTGGACGTTCTGTTATAACAGAATGCCGGCTGTACATTTTCAGCTTATAGTCTAATTAGCCTTTCTCTATGATCATCTCAACAATTTTTTTTAAAAAATTCGATATTCAAAACTATATGAAAAATACTATAAATTTCAATTTTATACATATCAATATGATAAAAAATATATCGTAAAATATTAGTCAAAGTTATTATCATTTGACTCTAAAAAATCATGACAATTAAAATAAACGGAAACAGTAGTAAAATTTAAAGTTTTATTTTACGAGCTTACTATCAAGTTGGTAAGTTGTGACTTCCTAATTTAAGTATAATGTATAATCAAATAATTTTGTTAAAAGAAAATAATTCAAAAAGAAAATGTCCAAATTTAATTAAAGAGAAATGGAACACTCTTTTGATAGATATTTGGATGAGCATTGTAGAATTTTCGACCAAAATAAGTCATTGTATAAATCAATTCATCGAAATAATATGTTCTTAAATTTTTTTTCAAAACTAATATAAATGTGGTTCAAAGCAACATTTTATGGTTTAATTTATTTTGAAAAAATTAATGAGAAAAGGCACGGACCGCTAACGGCGTTAAATAATAATACGTACCTGGGAATCACATTTTAACTCTAATACGTTATTGGGAATAACGTTTTAAGCATATATCTTTTAATCCTATCCTAGAACAAAAAAAACCTAATTCAGTTGTACTAATTGTGAAAGAAAAACCCCCAAGAAAATCCTCTTCTTTCTCCTAACCCACCTTCAGGTTGCAATTATGGCGATAAAATAAAATCCATCTTCTTAATCTTACATAATTAACACTTAATATTTACTCAATTTGAAATTCTTTTGCTTTATACAAGAGATTTGAGAGTTTTGTTTGAGTACTGTAGATTAGACACACTGCAAGAGAGTGGAGGTGAAATTTTAAAAAATTTGAAGACGTATGCAATTTTGCTTAGAAACGATCAAAAACTTTGGTAAAGAAGATTTTTTTTGTGATTGAGGTAATTTTGTCATACATTTATTTAGTTTATCTTATAGTTGATAAATTTGTTGTTTTCCTTTTTGTTAAAAAATAATATTTTAGTTTCTTTTTTTTCCTGTTTTTTTAGAATACGAAATTATATGTACTTGAAACTATATTTGAGTGATGATATTCAATTTTCCCAACAGTTGCGACTCTTATAGAAAAAATTATGTTTTAATTGCTATGATTAAAAATGTTGGTGATGAAGTATTTGAGGAAAGTTTCTAAGTATGTTGTATTAATTACATCTGTACATGTATTTATTTTATGGCTGCTAACAATGCATACCAATTGCATCCCGGTCCACTTGATCTGTGTATATTAAATTGAAAACTCACGCATAGGTTAAGAGATATATGGATAGGGAATTATTATATGATTTTAAACACAAGGAAATATTATGGGAAGTTTTCGGACCTAGTCAATGAACATCCCATCCATCAACGAGTCTTAGATGTGATTAAATTATCCGAATTATATGCTGTTATAAATCGTAGTTTAATCACCGCACTAGTTGAGAGATGGCGTCCTGAGACTCAAACATTCCACTTTAGGATGGTGAGACTAGAATCACCTAGCAGGACGTGGAGATACTGTATGGCTTACCCATAAAGATAATCCGATAGTTAGGTATGAGACACAGAGGTTTGTCGTGGATTGACAAAATATTTGTCAAAGATTATTAGGTTTTACTACACACTCTGAAGACTTTAAACATAGTAGTCTCAAGATCTCTGTGCTTAATCCACACTTGAAACTTCAACCACGGTTGCCTGACTTGGCAACACATGATATGGACAACGAGAAGACTAGGTGTTATATGTTTTGGATGATAGCTGGTTTACTATTGGCAGACACATCTAGCGGTTTTTTAAGCTTTTGTACTTTCCTATGCCGGAAGATATAATTACAGTAGGGTCTTACACTTGAGGTAGTGCAACCTTGCATACTATATTGCTTTCTTTGTAAAGCCTCCGAAAGTACCCAAAATGAGATTGCTAGATTCCTACCACTACTTCAGGTATACCCAATAATTACTCTTAGTATTTATTGAAATTTTATCTAGTTTATAATTATCTGTTATGTTCAGATTTGGACATGGGAGAGAGTTACCGTCCTTAGACCTCATATTGTAGCACAAAGAGATACAAAGAATATTTTCCCTGTTGGTTTAACTAGGGTCCACATGCTACTAGATGGTTTGCACATTTTAGTTGGACCGACACCACAAAACACGTGTTAAGAGTTTTCTGGGATGCACTTGATTCCATGACAGAAGCTCAGGTAAGATGTTGTATTAGTTTTCTCTTGACATTCATATATATTGTAATTGTGAACACTTTTTTGTTATAGTTTATTTGGGAACCATATTCTGACATAATTGAGTCTTCCCGAATATTGCCGCATTGGAGGAGATATATGGCGTGATAGAATTCTAATTTTTGGTTTTGATTTTTTTGAGGTTCACTTACCCAATCGAGTTATGAGGCAATTTGGATTGTTACAAGCGATATCATCTTCATTTCTATTTGACGCTATGTATTTTCACTACGATCACTGAGGAAGGCCAAACACAGATGGGAGTTAGAGCATGCATAATGGTTGCACTTTTGAATTCATATTGCAATATGTATGGAGTGCACCAATCTTTCATGGATCACTTCAGTATGATGATCCCTACCTTATTTGGTGTAGACGTATTACTCGTTTTATAATTGGTAATCCTATTTCGAGTCCTCAATAACAACAAGGCTACGTTCCTAATGTGACGGCATACGAAACAATGGTAAGTTTGATAACTTAATTTTTCTTTACTTTAACTTGTCTAGTTAGCATATTGAATTAGTAGAATCTGGTTCATGAGAATTCTATCTAAATTTGTTCTTCATATTTGTGGATTTGTGGATATGATTTGTCCAGTTAGCATACATATCAAAGTTTTCCTCGTTTGCTTAACTTGTACTTCATATTTGTAATTTGTGGATATGATTTCATTCTCTCCATGGTGTCCTTATTTACTGGTCTGCCACATTTTTTATGAAAATTGAATCAACATGTTGAAAATCCGATTCCCTCATTAATTTTGTGTGGTTTACAAACTTGGTTAACTTGGCCTCCATGTTTCTCAATCTTTTCAGCACCCGATTCCCTCATAGAATTAATTTATTTTGGACAACACGTCATATTCACTTGATGGTTAATAAAGCAATATCACTCTATGATAACTCATTAATGGAGGAATTTTACAGGTTTTGTGCAATAATGCAGGATGAAAGAATCTAATTGTTTGTCATATGTGTAAGAGGCAGATAGAATTCATGTGCAAGCCAATTATAGAAGAGACGAGCTAATGTCTGACCATTTTCATTCCCCTATTCGCCATCGAGGAAAAGGTGGTGTTGGGGTAGGAAGGTACGTGCTATTGAGAGAGGTCGAGAGCCTATTGAAATGAGTGAAGATGATCAAGTCACACAAGATTTCCAAGCAGCCTCGGATTATGAACTAACAAACACTGAGACTGTGATATATATTACACCACAGACTCCACAAATATAAAGGAATCCAAGTCTTTCATCACTTGAAAATGTATTTGGTAATAATCAACCTCAACATTTTGACAACGTCCCAAACTTTCTCATTGCCTGTAGAAGGTAATGAGTTGAATGATTCTAACAATGAAGTAGATGGTGATGATTTGAGGATGCAAATCAAGGTGCAAGCCAAAGTGGTGGACCATCAGTGAAGAAGTAGTGTACAATTTTTTCTAAGCTTTGTGGGACCGGTACTTTAAAATCTTTACATTATTCTTTGACATAAGTGTTCCTTTTTAGTTGAATAATTGAAAATTGTCTTAATTTTCAAGGAGTCATCATGTTAATCAGCACGGCCAAAAGAAAAAAAAATGATAACAAACTTTCTATGTTGATAAAGAAAAAAGGCAAAGAATGAATCACGTGGTTCCAATTAAGCTCTAATCAACATGGTAAAAAAAGTTTACTATTTTTCTCTTAAGATGCATTACTTTAGTTTCATAATGGTGATTAGCTTCAATTCTTGACATTTTGAAATTCCTATTGCAGATTGGATATAGGAAAAAAAAGAAGATAACTTGGAGCTCATTTTTTATTCTTCTTATATGGATATTTACAGTTTTGCTAATTTTGTTCTTCTAATGTAAAAATTAACTCTAGTTTTTGAAACTCCGGTAAGGAACTTCATTTTGGTGGTTAATATTTTTTCACTTAACCTTAGATGGAGTCAAGTATTTTAGGAATATAATAGAAAACTATATATAAAAGTTTAATTATTATTTGAAATATGTTACAATAGCTAACTGAAAGAAAATTATCATAATTATACATGGACTTACAATTGGAATTAACACAATTACGCTAATAAAAAATTGTCCAACTCAAACTTAATTATGATATGGACATCGACGCCTATCATGTCCGATTTATTTATATAATCCACAAGCTCGCTCATATACAACAACACCAGGATCCATCTCATTGGGTATTCTAGTTGTTTTTGATCGATCGAGACGATGATAGAATTCATTACTTTCTATTCTAAAATTAGGAGATGATCAATTCACCTTATGGATAACCAGTGAGAAGGACCCATAATATGTTGTAAATGTTAACTAACAAAGTTTCTAGCTAGACCTCCGGTTCTATCAGTGACCTTCGTGATATGTGAACATGAGAAATGCAAATTAACTCATTTTTCACAATCACATTATTTTTCATTAAGTGAAACACAATGAGGATTACCACCGGTACCATCAACTTGTATAGACCTAACCTCATATACCCCAGTGGGTATATTCCAATAAAAATAGTGTTTTTTTAAAATTTCATAGTTCTTCTCCCACTTCATTTTGAACCTTTCGGTCCACAATTTATCTTATTATAGAAGTTATTGCGCTTTTTGAGACCTTTGAGTGTATCGCTCAATAGTTCTACTGAAAGTTTAACCATAGCAGTGACTGAAAAACCTCGTGCTTTTTTCAAGACTCCATTGAACGACTCTGAAAAATTTGTTGTCAACACTCCCCATTTTTTTTCACTATCATGGCTAACAGTCCATTTGTCCAAGGGGATTTCCATGAGATATTCATATGCTTTTTCATTTTCTTCTCTAAATTTTCAAATCAAGGATTCAAATTTTCTTACTTGATGGGCTGAAGCATTCCTCTACATCAGCCTACTAAGATCCTTGTTTTAAAATTGAGATCGAAAGTTGCTCTTAAGATGCCTTATACAATATCGATGGAAGACTTGAGGCTTCTGAAATCGGCGCAACTCCTGCAAATTAGTCAATATTTCTTTGTCTACAATAGCAAACGCTGGAGGAAGAATATTATCATTTCCATCAATTCCAACAACAATCAATAATTTGATCTCATATTTTCTCTATATTTGAGTTCCATCTACTGAAATAACAGAGCGACATGTTCGAAATCCATTATGCATGACTTAAAATCCCAAAATATAAATTTAAAAGTTTTTACTTCTAGTGAACTCATAGGCTCTTCTTGTTTTCGTTCCACAATTGTTTCATGGATAAAGTGTTAAAAAGCCGTAAAAAATTTAGCTAGGTCACTAAATAATTTCTTAAAGTTACCATACACCAATTCAAACGTGTGTTGACGTCCACACCACGCTTTTCTATAACCAAATTTTTTGTGAACCATGAAAATGACATCTACCACCAAACTTCTAGGATTTTTTTGAATTTTATTAAGAATCCGACAGTCTCACATCTATTATTTTCAATAGATTTTCCTATTTTTTTAAAGGTTATCTCCAACCTTTCTTCCTCGGAGAAATCACAAACAACCCAATAAAGTATAAAACTTACATCTTACAACCTATAAACTCTTGTTTGATGTCACCACCTTGAAATCTTTATTTATTTTCAAACTTTAAAAGTTAAAAAAAAAAAAAAATTTCAAACTTTAAAGTTATAAAATTTAAATTTCAAACTCTTAAAGTTTGAAATTTTTAAATTTAAACTTTAAAGTTTAAATTTGAAATTTTCAAACTTTTAAAGTTTCAAATTTAAATTTTATAAACTTTAATGTTTGGAAATTTTGAATTCAAACTTTAAAGTTTGAAATTTTTAAATTCAAACTTTTAAAGTTTGAAAATTCAAATTTAAAATTTAAAATTATAAAATTTAAATTTCAAACTCTTAAAGTTTGAAAATTTTAAATTCAAACTTTTAAAGTTTGAAATATTTAAATTCAAGCTTTAAAAGTTTGAAAATTTTAAATTCAAATTTTAAAGTTATAAAATTCAAATTGACAATATTAAAAATTAAATTTAATATAACAATATTAAAAAACAAATTAAGGCGAATAACCTATATTTTTATTAATATTTATTTGATATTACAAATACATTTACAAAAATATTAGTAGAGTATTAAAATATTTAATCTACACAACCACTTTCTAGGATGAGTTCTGTTTGAATTAAATCTCGAATTATCACACTTTTACTAATAGTTGGTGCCACCATATAAATCCCTTCGTAAATCATTCAACATTTCATTAGTAACATGTTCAGAAATTGGTTGAATAGAAATATCTTCCTGCTTCAATCCAGTCGTCACTATAATCCTGCATTACTTCATCAACGTCATCTTGAAATTTGGTCGGTAGTGGTTCACGACCCAAATTTCTTCTCTCGGCATTAATCCAATCTCGAAATAATACTGTTATCTCCAAGCTATCGGCTGCTAGTGAGCCTATCTTCTCCAAGTTGAAACTTGCCGCACTAAAGACGCCTTCCGAAGCTACCGACAACGCTTGCATTGCTAATATATCTCGAGCCATCAGTACTAGTTTTGGAAATCCTTTGCCGCGATTTCTCCACCATGCTCGGATATCTTCAGTAGGTTATGTATTTTGATTAACATAGACATCAAAATCATTTCTATTATCGTGAGAAAGTTCAAGATAATCCTGTAAATAATCATCAATATTATTTTCATCAAATCTACTCCTAGAGCTTTGAGGTTCATTTTCACTTCATAAATTTATATTAGCATTATATAAATCATACAATTTCTAGCTTCAATTTTTATGCTATCTTTAACTTGTTTACAACGAAGAATTTCTTCTAATAAATCATTAATATCTAAGTTAAAGTACATTTTTTCAACCATTTTTGATGCACCTACATCTTTATACTTAGGGTTTAACAAACATGCAGTTAAATAAATTTGAGGAATAGGAATATAATATTTTTTAAATTTTAGAATCATTTTTTCAATGGTTTGTTGAAAACTTGGTTTATTTTTAAATTTATATAATTTAGAAGAAATCATACAAATATCAGGCAAAACAGTACAAATTGATGCATTATAAAGTACAGATATTCTTTTTGTAGTTAAGTAAAAAACTTTTGGGAAATCTATAAGTTCATTTCTATCACGCCAATCATTATCATCTAGTCTATATGTCATATCACAATTATGAGCATTCCAAACCATTTGTAAGGGTATTCGATATTCATAAGTGACTACAAGCATTTCATATAAAGTATTCTATCTAGTAGCCACTGTTTTTGAAATTTTTCTAGGTGGAAGATTATTTTCAAAACAGAGATTTTGAAAATCTTTACGCCTAGACTTAACTTGACATTTAAATATTAAATGACAACTTTCGTACATCCGTTATCATACATATGTACACCATCTCTAACCATCAAATTATATATATGTGCAGTACACCTAATATGATAATTATCACCATAGAAAGGACAAAGTGTAGGATTTAAATATTCAACAGCAACATTATTACTTGAACATTATCTAAGGTTATACTACTTATTTTATCACATAATCCATAACTTTGTAAAATATCTAAAATAGTTTGAGCAATATAACTACCGGTTTTTTGCATTTGACTACATTTATAACCTAAAATTCTTTTTTGCATTTACCAATTTTCATCAATCCAATGCGCAGTAACAGTCAAATAATCGTTACCATTTACACTACGACCCATATAAGAAGTAATAACTATTTTACAAGTATTAAAATAAAATAAACAACGAAGATATTGAAAATATTGTGCATGATAATCAAATACAACCTTTTTTATTGTGTTTCTACCAAAACCTTTAAAATTTGAATTATATACAATTTGAATATAATGTATAAAACCGGGATTTTCAGCAAAACTAAATGGCAAACCCATAACACATATCATTTTAGCTAGTTCTTCAAGATCTTTTTCTCTACTATATAAAAGTCGTAAACTAGAGGCAGAAATATTAAACGGATTTAATTGTGTTTGTATCATGTTAGGGCAGCCTACTCCTACATTTTCAAGAAGGGGGTTACCATTTTTTTTGGCTTCCGCTGCCGCTTTAGCATGCAAAAATTTATTTTTACAACAAGACATTAAATGACTACTCAAATGTCCCATCCCGCCAGATTTACCAACAGTTTTATGATTTAATCTATGTTTACATTTATTACAAATAGCTTTTGTTTTATCTTCGTTTTGTGTCATAAATTGCCAAACAATCGATTTTTTAACACGTTCTACCTTAGGCCTAGGATGTACTGGGGGAAGAGGGGCAGGACAATGAAAGAGAGCGGGACTGAGAGTATTAGTAGTTGTAGGTGGCTCAGATTCATCATCATCATCATCATCATCAAAAGTAGGTGTATCAGTATAATTATTAATATCATTATCATTATCATTATTATTATCACTAGGCAAATCCTCATCAAAATTACCAAAGCGACGTTGTAAATGTTCATGATAATGATCTAATCCTGAATTACTATCAATATTAAAAACCGTATCATCAACATGTGTATAATAATTTGTATTTATTCTTAATATAGTAGATTTTTTAGTTTTTGATTTAGAAGAACTACCGGTTTTTGCATTATCGGAGGATGTAAATTATTTACACGCTCTAATGCACTTTTTTTTCCCTTTCCTTTTGAACAATTTTTTTACCGAAATCCATATTAAAAAAATTAAACGTGAGATTATATATAATACTAAAAATGTAATGCAAATAACAAATCACAAAATAAATAAATAATTATTCAAATATACATGAAATGTAAAATAAAAGTTGGAACGAATGTACCGAACGTCTACTTTAAAAAAGTAGACGTTTATGACCGCCAAAAGCCGAACGTGGAAAGTTGAAAATTGAATTTTGAAGCTCCAAATCTAATTTTCAAAGACCAAATAAGGCAACACCGAAATTTAAGATATTACATATTAGAGAATTAGAGATTTGAGAGTGAAGAGTTGAGAGAGTAGAAGATGAATAGATGATTTTGTGATTTAAAAGAATGAAATTTAGGGATATTTATAAGTAAAAAATGAGTTAAAGTGTAATTTTTAAAAGTTTAGGGTATTAAAAAAGTTTAGGGTGGGGTAGGACTCCTATTCGCTGAAATTTTACTCAAATAGTCGTGGAGGGGGAGGGAGGGCACTAGCCGTTATCCAACGGCTATTAACAGATATATTTAAAAAGAAAAAGAAAAAAAAATTGATCGGGCCGGACCGGACCAAACCGATAATTTCCGGAATTGAGAAATACTGGTATATAACGGTTTTCATCCCGATACCTATCCCGGAAGCGGAAAGATCCGGTCTATACCAGGACTGACCGGTATCGAATCGGAACCGGAACGGACGGGGGTGGAACGGACTGGTAACCGGTAATTACCGGTTCCGCTGCCACCCCTACATGTAGATATGAAAATGTCTTCCTCATTATCTGATGTTCTAAAATAGGGTATCATGATTTTGCACTTCATACACATCCCTTTTAAATTGATTAGTAAGATTTATACCAATGTCATTTTGAGAAAAATCTCTAGCATCATTGATATTTTCATCAGATCCATATTCACCATCATCTTTTGAAGATTCATCTTTCTCCGAACTTTCTTCACTAATTTCAATATTTACTTACTGTATGAATCAACGTCGGTGTAATTTTCTTTGTTGAAAAAGAAATTCAATTAAATTCTAGATAAAATTATGAGATATAAAAGTTTGTAGTAGAATTAGTAATTTATACTCATTTCCTTAAAAAAATGAAGGTAATTAGTCACAAAAATATCATTTTCTATCTATGTTTATATATTTATAATGTGTAAAATTATGTTATCAACTAATTATATTTAAGTTCAGTAAAACATAAATTTATTGTTTTACCTGCCCTCATATTTCCACGGGCTATTGTCAACATGTCTTTGGCTACTTGAACCTTCGTCAAATGATCGTTGTTCACGCATCAACAATTGTTATAATGGTGGTTGAGCAATTATTTCTGCATAATGAGGTTGACTAACCGTGGTAAATCCATGATTATGAGACGATAAATTCATGTGATAACCATGTTGACCACTAATTTGAAATATATTATTTTGAATTGTTGATTTGGTCTTTACATACATGTCCAAAACATTTATGTCAATCTTATCGCAAAGTTTTGAGGTAAAAAAAATTATAGCAAAGATTGATCATCCTCAATTTTAAACTCAATGAACCTTATATGGTTACCTTGAATCGAGTAGGGATATTTTTCGGAAATATCTATTTGAATATTTTCACTAGTTGTACCCATTTTTTCATGCAATAATTCAATCAATTCAACATAGTTTATTGAAAGATACATGCTAATAATCATTATAGCACATTCAGTATACCTAAATCCGTTCATTTCAATAATCATTTTCCTAACCCAGTATAAGGTAACCATCACATTATGCTCAAAATTTGCCATTTTTATTCCTACAAATAAAAATAAGTAATCTTTTTAATTAATAAATAAGAAAAATAATTTGAAAGCTATGGTAAAAATAATAACACGATATGATATATTGACTTGACTTATTTAATTCATACCTTTGTGATTATTGTTTCAAAATCGGGTTACACAAATAAATATTTGACTGAATATTGTTGGAGTGCGTAGAACATTTGTTTCAACAAGGTTTATTTTATAACCATTTGTCGTCAGTTTAAAAAATGAAAGAAGTTGACTTTATCATAATGTCGTAATTGATAGTCACGATTTAATGTAAAAACGTGATCAACGGTAACATTTTATGATATCTATTAGATTCCAATGTAGCAAGATTTTTTTCTTAATTTGAAGAATTCGATGATACGTAATTAAATCTACATAAAACATTACTGCAATCACGTTTTATACATAAAACGTGACTGCCAGTTACATTTTATAATATGTAAAGTGCAGGATTCGATTCTTTAATTGCAGAGCTTGTGACTAGGTAAAACGTGTCTACAGTAATGAAATATAAAATGTGACTTTGAGTAACATTGTCACGACCCAAAAATGGGCGTGATGGCACTCGTCTTATCCCACCAAGACAAGTCAGCCTAAGACTCAACCATTACAATAAAGTGCGGAAATAAAATATAAGTAACTTAATAAAACCCCCAAAACCTGGTAGTCACGTGTACAAGCCTCTAAAGTATTACAATTGATTCAAAAGAAAAAAAACTCAAGTCTCAAATGAACTTGTTTCTAGAATAGAACAAGATCATAATTAAGGAGAAGAAAGTCTGCTGCGATGGAAACAGCCACCTGACAAATCTCCAAGAAACCTCAGACAAGGAGAAGGGAAATATCACAAAGTCCGGGCTAGTAACCTACAAAAAAATTTGTAGTAGCAAGGGTTGAGTACCAAACCACACGGTACCCAGCAAGTAAAACGTCTAAACACAAGCTAAGGGGATAAAATACGGGCACTCCTACCACCCCCAACCAAACCTCCACAACTACAACCTACATTAAAATCAACCCAACCTAACAGCTCACAGTTTACATAGCACGTAGCTCTACAACAACACTTAGACAATTTACATATCCTCAACAACAACACTTCAACGAATTACATATCCGCAATAACATGCTCAATATTGATCAATCACAAGTTCCGCAGAAAGGCAATCAGAAGATCAGCAAAATATGGTATCAAGTTCACTAATAATAAGTATGTGCAATGCAATGGAATGCAATGTCAAGTATAATGATGCATGTCTGACCTAGTGATACACACCTGCTGTCTCTCAGTCCGGGACCCATGGGGGACATATCTGTCCATGCATCTGTCGCGACGCACGACACGACCCTCGATAATAGTAACTATCGCAGCGTGCGATACGTCCCTCGAAATATAGTATCCATCGCGGCGCGCGATATGTCCCTCGAAATATAGTATCCATCGCAGTGCGCGATACGTCCCTCGAAATGGTACATCCTCTTAAGTACCCATTTTTTCTCAATGCACATAAAACTTGTCACAACCAAAGCCTCAGAATAATGCAGATGACAAGTTCACACAAATAATGAGGAGATGACCATTTTTATAACATCGCACAATTAACAACCAGACAAACATGAAGTTACATCAACAATGATTCAACAAGCCTTCAACCCTTTCTCAACACAACACACATAACCAATTAATCACATTGCCTTTTTGTTATCCCCATTCTTTTCATCATTAGAATTAATCAATGTGAACAAGTCAACCCATCACCAATCCCGTTACTCCCAATATATACCACAAGGACATACACGCATTTCATACACTTAACAAGAGTTTAGAAATCCACTTGCCTCAATTTATCGAACAATCACTTCGGGACTTTAGCCTTCCTCCTTTGTTGTACTTTCAAATCAATACAATCTATTCAAATCAATAACCACAATAAGAGTTCAAATCTTACAACACTCATATTACTATTTGTTTAACTTTGACCCAACAATTTATCCAAATTTATAATAAAGTTTCTCAATCCTGATTCTAACTAATATGTCAAATCTCATATTTCTTAAATTTCAAGTCAAGAGTTAAGTCATAATTTCTCCAAACACTACAACCCTAATAGTTTCCATATAATATAATTGTCCAATTATTATCCCAAAATGCCTATTGACGGCATATCAATATTCCATTGGAAATCTTGACATACTTTCAAAGGGAACACCATCAATAATTTCAAAAAAAAAAACCCAATTACATATCTATAACTAGTTATGATACTATCACTTTGACAAATTTCATAATAATTATAAGAAGATTTAAAGAAAATTAAACCCCAACAAATTTTCAGAATCTATATGTCACACATTAAATACCTATATATTTAGTACCCACCCATTACCATTAACTTTCAAAACAAACTCACAAATCCTTTTTTCTTTACAAACCTAGAGTAACCCACTTCAATTTCCTATGTAACTCTTAACGAATTAAAAGAATTAATCAATATAAAACTTATCTTTTATACATGTATTATTTCATCCACCAACAATAATAATTCATTTAATACCCTCTAGTCCATAATTATATGTAAATAACATGTGCATACATGTACACGAAATCAAAAACTAGTTTCACATATTAGTGTAAATTATACACGTTTTAACTTTAAAATCTACTCCTAATTACATTAAAAACTTAATAGAAAGGATGGAAATAATTACCTTGACGCCTTGAGATGAAAATTATGATTTTGCTCCTCCTTTTTTTCTTTTCTTTTCTCTCTTTCTTTTATTTTCTTCTCTGCGCATTTCTTTCTATTTTTTTTCATAGGAGCCGTCACAGGCATTAGAAGTTTAGGGCAATTTGCCCTTTTTTTCTTTTTATTTTATTTTATTTATTTATTTATTTAATTTCCTTTTTTTCCCCATTATCATTAGCAACAAAATAATCTTTTATTAAATCTAAAAATCATGTCACTCATTCTTATAAGTCATATAAATTAATTATAAAATCTACTAAAAAGGTTAATATAAAAATAATGGTTGAAATGTCTAAAACGAATAAGAGGGTCGTTACATTATCCACTACTAAAAATCATGTTTGTCCTCGAACATAAAATAGGAGAAGGAAGAATTATTAATGTTATAAAAATTCAACGTATGGTCTTCCAGAGTTGTTATTCATCTCACAATGAAAGCTTATTTTTTAACATCATTCTATCAAGATCAACTACCAAGAATTGAACTCTAGAGAATTTGACAAATCTACATATCAGAAGTGATTGTCAAGCCACATACTAACCCATGAACCTAATCTAAATTTAAACCCCTTGGACTATAACACAACAATAATGACAAATATTTTCTCACATAGCAAAGATAACATTCTATTGATACTAGCTACAATTAGAGTGAACTTGAACCAATCATCACATATTCAGAGTGCACAAACCATCACACCTCTTAATACGATTTCCTTTTCACAACACTATCTTTTTACAAGCTTAAGTTATAAAAATCTGATCTTTAGAAATCGGGTATCCATCAAATAAGAACAAGATAAAGTAAGCACCCAACAAATGGTACATTCTAGGATGCAAAACCATTAACAACACTGTCAGATAACTATAACTCTTCATGTAAGCTCCTCTATAAAAAAAAAATTTCATACGCAATGGCGTGCATGTAGAACCAATAGTATTCTTCTACTTTCTCAAACAACATCAAATATATCATATCTAAAATAAAAATTTTTAACCAAGGATGTCATCCTACTAGGAGAAAAATCTAACGATCGGTACACCCGATCCACCACAAAGAATTCACCCATAGAAGCGAAAACTCACACGAACATAGAATCAGAATCATACTCTAAATCATGTCCAGAATGAAGTAGTTGGTCACATAAGAATATATAGAAGCAAGGTTGAATAAAACAAGATGTTCCTCCATAGGAACCTTATAAGTTAAATCCCACTTATCTGACTCCATCTCTTGATTTTTAACCACCCACAATCAACCAGTCTGATCTCCCATCACAACATAATAAATGCTTGATTAATCAAATTTCACATACTTTTTCAAGTACTCCATTGAAGCCAACACTCTAAAAACAAACAAAAATCATAACTACACCAACCATTCACCTTACTCTGAAACTGTCCCTAGTATCAAAATCTCCATTTAAAACACATTGTAGCCTCTACAAATTTCAAAATCTGGCTCTCTCTCTCTTTTTCCATTTAAGCATTACATGACATATATGAGTCACACCTAATACTGATAGCACTATTTTCAAAATACTTTTCCATCGAAGTAAGCTAATTGAATCACATCCAATGTCAACTTTGCACATAATTTTACATACATTCCCACTACCATTCATACCATCATGTACCTCATGCCAAAACTCAACGAAATCTGTGGTCACTCCAATAATTCTGTATACTATAAGCTCTAACCTCTAATCACCGTCAAATGTCTATGTAACATAGCATGACAATCTATGTTGTCTCATAAAAATAGTAATCTCAATCCCCTCAAAACCCTTAATAACCCTGTTTAACTATAGGTCCATATTGTTACGTATGCATAAGTCACTTAACAAAATCTGAACCGTTTAGCTCCACATAATAACACATACTCTTACACATCTCACGGGTTTTACCCAAATCAACACTCAATCTTCATAAAAATTGCTGATAAATTCCTAGTAAGTCTATACCAAACAAATTCACATCCATAGTCATATTAGATATTATATATGAAAATTCATATGTCCTTCAACTTCAAACCAAGATTCTATATGAAAGATCTTATTCTTTCGATTCGCTTAAATTCTTCTTATGGCACAAATTTTAAATACCTTGAACTCTTCAATACACCAAACTCTTTTTGTCTTTGCTGACTTGCTTACCAATCTTATCCTTTGACCAACAACCTATGGTATTTTTATCTTATCCTTGAAATAAAAACATTACATGAAATCTCATTTAGGTATAACAACCAAAAGTAACCAAATTTACTACTCAAATTATTTTTAAGTCCTTTAAATGCTTCATACTCAATGTGATCAATCATTTCTTACCCCTTACCAATTCATACCTTGACAAAACACACTACCACAAATCTAAACTCACAATGAAAAACTTGAATTTTGAATTCAATTATGTAACTCAATCCTTTTATCTATTGAAATTAGCTCATACATAGAAAATATTTACATATTTGGACATCTTAGCTTATTATTGATCGCCTATCCATCGACCTTGTCATACCCTTTCTTAAAAATCCAATGGTAGCCGTTACCAAATTCGAAACTATAAAAGAACTTATCACCACACTCGAGTCGAACTGTTTCATCAACATGAATTCTTAAACCCAGTTATACCAATCCAATCCAAAGAACTAACCCACTTTTATCCGCACTTCCTTACTAAAACTCTTAATTGTCTTCACATAAGTATACTCTTTAGGACTTCCTTTACCCATATGCTTGTCATTCAATATTGATCCAATTTCTTGGACATTACGATGAAATCACCACTCATTTAAAAATTCATAAAATACATTTCACAATATGGACATATCAATTTCATACCAAAGATCCACTACTAAAAGCGTCTTTATAAATACTGCTTAACGCATCCACTCGTACTAACAAGCTAGTTGGTATCTCGAATATAAATTCAACACCAAATCTTATCATATAAGCATGTAATACAATAGATATCTCCTTAAATAGTTAGTATTTGCACTTAACAATCAACATGTCCGTTTTCATGTACCACTAGTAACACATCGTGAAAATTCGTTACATCCACCACTAAGACATATCATATCTATTGAGAAGATCATTTCCAAATAGGTCACACACTTTATCCATCAAATAGCTGTAAAATATTACCAGATTATTTTTGTATCTAACCCAAGCTATATGTATTCTTTCGTAAGCAAGGTCAATAACAAAAGTAACAGACTCCATAATTCTACCAAGTACCCATCAATACCATTGTAATAGTCGTATCATGACCTTCTTTGGTATACACTCAATCTGTGAAAACACATAAAGGATTCTGACCTGAATTGGTGAAACATCATTTGCTAAGCAATTCATTAATGGTATGACAACTATATCAATTGTATTTTTCAAGGTTACACTATTTATTATCTAGTTAATTCTTCAAACATTTAACTTCTAATTGTCGAACCACTCCATATTTTGCTTATACCAGATAAGTACTATATTTATTATTATTATTTTACAATGATAACTAACCTTGCTCAACTCTTTTAAATATGATCACGCATTCATTTCATAAGTATATCATTTCCACCTCAATACCAGATCTAACATCAAACCAATACACGACATGCCACTGATTCACAAAAGGAACTACGCACGATTCATCACATAAATGAGAGCGAATGGAGTGAAGCAATAAGAATCAAATGGGACCAAGTACGCACAATAGAGATCCAAGAATTAAAGATATTTCCTAAAAGTCACTACAGCCTCTCGAAGATAGGTACAGACGTCTCCGTACCGATCATCGAGACTCTATTTAGACTCAACTTGTATACACGTGAGACCTAGGAACCTGGGGCTCTGATACCATTTTATCACGACCCAAAAATGGGCGTGATGACACTCGTCTTATCCCACCAAGAGAAGTCAGCCTAATACTCAACCATTACAATAAAGTGCGGAAATAAAATATAAGTAACTTAATAAAACCCCCAAAACCTGATAGTCACGTGTACAAGCCTCTAAAGTATTACAATTGATTCAAAAGAAAAAAAACTCAAGTCTCAAATGAACTTGTTTCTAGAATAGAACAAGATCATAATTAAGGAGAAGAAAGTCTGCTGCGATGGAAACAGCTACCTGACAAATCTCCAAGAAACCTCAGACAAGGAGAAGGGAAATATCACAAAGTCCGGGCTAGTAACCTACAAAAAAATTTGTAGTAGCAAGGGTTGAGTACCAAACCACACGGTACCCAGCAAGTAAAACGTCTAAACACAAGCTAAGGGGATAAAATACGGGTACTCCTACCACCCCCAACCAAACCTCCACAACTACAACCTACATTAAAATCAACCCAACCTAACAGCTCACAGTTTACATAGCACGTAGCTCTACAACAACACTTAGACAATTTACATATCCTCAACAACAACACTTCAACGAATTACATATCCGCAATAACATGCTCAATATTGATCAATCACAAGTTCCGCAGAAAGGCAATTAGAAGATCAGCAAAATATGATATCAAGTTCACTAATGATAAGTATGTGCAATGCAATGGAATGCAATGTCAAGTATAATGATGCATGTCTGACCTAGTGATACACACCCGCTGTCTCTCAGTCCGGGACCCATGGGGGACATATCTGTCCATGCATCTATCGCGGCGCACGACACGACCCTCGATAATAGTAACCATCGTGGCGTGCGATACGTCCCTCGAAATATAGTATCCATCGCGGCGCGCGATACGTCCCTCGAAATATAGTATCCATCGCGGCGCACGATACGTCCCTCGAAATGGTACATCCTCTTAAGTACCCATTCTTTCTCAATGCACATAACACTTGTCACAACCAATGCCTCAGAATAATGCAGATGGAAAGTTCACACAAATAATGAGGAGATGACCATTTTCATAACATCGCACAATTAACAACTAGACAAACATGAAGTTACATCAACAATGATTCAACAAGCCTTCAACCCTTTCTCAACACAACACACATAACCAATTAATCACATTGCCTTTTTGTTATCCCCATTCTTTTCATCATTAGAATTAATCAATGTGAACAAGTCAACCCATCACCAATCCCGTTACTCCCAACATATACCACAAGGATATACACGCATTTCATACACTTAACAAGAGTTTAGAAATCCACTTGCCTCAATTTATCGAACAATCACTTCGGGACTTTAGCCTTCCTCCTTTGTTGTACTTTCAAATCAATACAATCTATTCAAATCAATAACCACAATAAGAGTTCAAATCTTACAACACTCATATTACTATTTATTTAACTTTGACCCAACAATTTATCCAAATTTATAATAAAGTTTCTCAATCCTGATTCTAACTAATATGTCAAATCTCATATTTCTTAAATTTCAAGTCAAGAGTTAAGTCATAATTTCTCCAAACACTACAACCCTAATAGTTTCCATATAATATAATTGTCCAATTATTATCCCAAAATGCCTATTGACGGCATATCAATATTCCATTGGAAATCTTGACATACTTTCAAAGGGAACACCATCAATAATTTCAAAAAAAAAAACCCAATTACATATCTATAACTAGTTATGACACTATCACTTTGACAAATTTCATAATAATTATAAGAAGATTTAAAGAAAATTAAACCCCAACAAATTTTCAGAATCTATATGTCACACATTAAATACCTATATATTTAGTACCCACCCATTACCATTAACTTTCAAAACAAACTCACAAATCCTTTTTTCTTTACAAATCTAGAGTAACCCACTTCGATTTCCTATCTAACTCTTAACGAATTAAAAGAATTAATCAACATAAAACTTATCTTTTATACATGTATTGTTTCATCCACCAACAATAATAATTTATTTAATACCCTCTAGTCCATAATTATATGTAAATAACATGTGCATATATGTACACGAAATCAAAAACTAGTTTAACATATTAGTGTAAATTATACACGTTTTAACTTTAAAATCTACTCCTAATTACATTAAAAACTTAATAGAAAGGATGGAAATAATTACCTTGACGCCTTGAGATGAAAATTATGATTTTGCTCCTCCTTTTTTTTCGTTTCTTTTCTCCTTTTCTTTTCTTTTCTTCTCTGCGCATTTCTTTCTATTTTTTTTTCATAGGAGCCGTCACAGGCATTAGAAGTTTAGGGCACTTTGCCCTTTTTTTCTTTTTATTTTATTTTATTTATTTAATTTATTTAATTTCCTTTTTATTTTTTTTATTTTTTTCCCATTATCATTAGCAACAAAATAAGTCATATAAATTAATTATAAAATCTACTAAAAAGGTTAATATAAAAATAATGGTTGAAATTTCTAAAACGAATAAGAGGGACGTTACAAACATTTTACCTCTAAAACGTGATATGAGATAACGAAGTATGAAATGTTATTGTCTGTTTGCTCCGTGAACTTTTACTTTTTTCCCATAATTTTTTTAAAAATAAAATAAAGCATAAACATTACTGTGAACCACATTTATATTAGTTTTGTAAAAAAATTTAAAAACATACTACTTGGTGAATTGATTTATACAATGGCTTATTTTGATAAAAAAAAATCAGAATTGCGTGATATTTAAAAAGTATTACACGATAAGATTGATTTGAAAAATAATACTTTTTCATCTCATTTTGTTTG
The DNA here is from genome assembly GCF_036512215.1 of Solanum lycopersicum. NCBI lineage: Eukaryota > Viridiplantae > Streptophyta > Magnoliopsida > Solanales > Solanaceae > Solanum > Solanum lycopersicum. The sequence continues at coordinate 8,916,023 of NC_090810.1, read as the reverse complement.
TTTTACATTTTTTTAGTCGTTCAAAAAGAAAATAATTTTTTCCATTTTGAGAATTCTTTAGTTTCAATTTTCATACAAAATGTTAAAGAATATAAACATATCTTTATTTTTAAATTATTTTTTTTAAAAAAAATAACTACTTATTATGTACAAGACGTCTCATATAAAAAATGGACAAACAAATCGAAGCGAGTGTTTGACCCCAAGTTCTAACATATTCTTGGCAAATCATATCTATGTAAAGTTTTTGATGAAGATTTACCATGTGTTTGGTCCCAAAATTTTCTAAAAATATAATTTATACCCATAAGTTTTAAAAATTATTTAAAATATCCATATATTTAAAGTATCATTATATAACGAATATGTTCAATTAAAAATAACCTTATAAGATAATTGATAATAATCAACAATAACAAAATAACAATATAGACAATAAAATACATTAATCACATAGTCAAACTTGTCACTGATTCAATTATAATTATAACCCACTAGACACAAATTTTTCTTCTTTCTCAATTCTATGAATCAAAATACAACTCAAACTTTTTCCGTAAGTTTGGAGTAATTTTTAAAGGGAAAATTGCCTGGTTAAGCAAACTTATAATACTTACTCATCATAGCTATAATTTGGTATAACTAGCTCTCACGATTAATAATAATCATTAATTACTGGGCTGACTTTCCGTAGTATAAATAGTCATGTTTGTATAAGTCGTCACGTTTGTATAATTCGCCACATTTATATATTTCACAACTAAAATTTAACACTCGAAAAGTCTATGACTTGGTCTAGAGCCTCACTAGATAAACTAAGCATAAACAAAATTGATAAACTCAATTAGGAAGTGTTAGTCAAAATGTCAAGAAACGAACATGACGTGTGATGATTTTAGAAAGTTGAGCTAGTGTGCCTTGATACATATGTTTCAAAGGATTTTAAGAGTTGAAATTTAGTCAAATTTGGTAGAAAGGTGTTAAACACATAGTAAAGTGTGCTTTAAGTCAAAACATCCGGGTATGACTCCCAAGGACCATCCTAAGGGTCCTTGAGTAGGACCTTTGCATTTGACCCTAAAAGTTATCTTTGGACAGTGACAGTCGATAAACCAAACAACGAGTTGTAGATGGTTCAACGACCCATCGATGGTGGTCATTGGTGAAGACTTATACATTTTCCAAAAATGGACAAAAAATGGACTCTCTGACCAGAACCACGAACGACCAATATGGCGCTGTGGTTTGGTCAACGAATCGTAGAAGGGGTTCCATAGTTGAAACCCCACTTCATTGTCTACTTCTCTGTTAAGGAGGTTTAGAATTTTTTTTAATTAATTAATGGTTTGGGAAGGTTTTAATTAGTTAATTAGGACTATATAATCCATCCTAAGTCATTAACTAACTTAACACCTCATAATTTCCCCAAACCCAAATCACTCCAACTTTTCTCTAGTTTATCACTCCCCAAACTCAAACCTCCATTGAAGGAACTCTTGATATTCAAGAAGAGAATGAATTATCAAAGGAATCCATCTCAAATTCGTGGCGAAATCATCCTCAAGGTATGGTTTGTTTCACTTTGGGGATCCTTTCCACAAGAGGCTGCTTCAACTATGGTTTTCAAACTTCCTTATGACTAGGGTTGCAATCTAGACATGGGTCCTCTTTTAAAAAATAAATTGTTACTCAATTATGATGAATTATGGTCTTTTATCATTGTTTAACTAAGTATTGATTCCTAACTGTTAGTAATCACTAGGGATTTTCCCTTGGACCCTTATTCTTTCCTAAACCCATCATATCTTGAAATTCTATGAAAATTATAGGGGATGAGGAGTATGTAAATTTGTAGAATGATAATCTATGCATTACTTCTTGACTTTACCTTGTTTATGTATTGATTATGAATTCTTTGGTAATTGAAGTATGAAGACAATGAAAGGGCAAAAAGGTATGAAGATTGATTCGTCTTGAATTCAATTATGAAATATGAGTTAATTAAATAGTAATGCTCTTATGTCTAATGTGTGGTTGTGATGTTGATAAAAAGTATTCCTCACCCTTAACCCTAGACAATTGAATTAGCTATGAAGTATGTATGCATGTTATGATATGATTATTATATGATTGAAAGTATTTCCTCATGATTATAATAGAGTGTTGAGTGAAAGGCTTAATCACTTGTATGTGGTTTCTAAAGTGAAAGGATAGTTCTCACTTATGAATACCTATGAGCTATTATGATGATATCTTTACATAAGGGTCTAGAAGAGACTAATGTGAACTTGTATGATAAGTATGATTACTACTAAACGGAATAAATACTTAGCATCGAAAGGGCATGTAAATGAGATGAGGGTCTCACGTTTGGTAATTCTGACTCCCCACATGGGTTTCCTCACGTTTAGTAAGTACGTATTCCAAGATATATGTTGTCTCATGAGATAGAAACCTCCATGTATAGCAATTCAAGGTTTCTAGTAACAATCTCCTTGACCCTTAACTATGTGTCCACATAGAACTCTAGTTTAGTGGATCCACATAGATGGCTACGTATGAAAGGTTACACCTTAGGCAAGTGTTAACCCTCTCTTTTGCGTGTGGGAGTAGAACACAAGATTCCATGTAGCTCACATAGTCTAATGTCGGTTATTGAAATTCTTTCACTAATGTAAAAGTAAATGAACAAGTTAAGTACATAAACTCTTATTAGTGCTTTTCTTAAAGGTTGCTACATAGTGTGAGGGAGGTTATGAGACTTTTCTTACACATTGCACATGTGGATCCTAAGGGATCGTTTTGGTAGTGTTCTTTTATGATTAAGTTGATTACATATTATGTATGTCAAGTTATCTATGATCTTATGAATCCAGCATGTTATTAAGAATATGAGGTTATGTTGTATGCATGCAGCAGGTGATTTAATGTGATACTTAGTTTTGAATAGGATTATGGGGTTCTATTCTTGGCAATGCACAAGTATTGCTTGGGTTGCTTATATCTTGGGTTAATATCATGTTGGGTTTACTTATGATGTTTCCTTGTATGTTTATTTGATACTAAGCATGGTTTTGACTAAATTGCGCCTTTAATCATGCATTGAATTATTTTATGCGTAGGCTCCATACTTAGTACATGTGATTTTTATAACCCATATTTCTTTCCCTTATTCCCAAACAATTAGGTTCCAACCATTGAAGAGTTTCTATGCCATTTGCAAGGAAGACTTAGACATTTTCCCAGGTTGTTGGTGAATGCTCAAGTCCGAGGATGGTGCCACTTATTTATCTTTATTAGTATTGGATATGTCTAAGACAATTGTTCCTTTCCTTATCTTTTGGAGACTTTGTTGTAAGCCTATATGTGACATATTATATAGTATAAGGGCTATGCCTAAATTCTTATGTTCTATGATAGATGGTTTATATGTGAGACAATTATTAAATAACTTCTTAATATGAGTTGACTATATTGCCTCAACAAGAAGTCTATGTACACTTCATAAAGAGAAGTATATGTAAACTCCAAATACGATAAGCGAGAAGTCTAAGTATACTTCACTATGTAAAAGTTTTTGTAATTTTCTGCATTTTCTAAGTATGATATGAGATAATGTATGCTAGGTGATAGTTTAACTCCTCTTCGAGGACGAAGACAACAGTTACGTTTAGGGGGTGCTCCCCGATCAGTACAAAACTTGGTATCAAAGCCGAGGTTGAATAATGTTAGGATTGTTATCTCACTAAACCCCGTCTATGTAGAGTCTTATTCATAATTGTGAAGTGCGCCACACTTATGAATTAAAGGCTATGTAATGCTTAGGAAATTTTCACCTAGTTGTTATTCTTGAAGTTATGCTTCTAGAGTCTTAACTCTACGTGTCCTTAATTTCTAATACATTTCTTGTGCTTATAAGTAATGAATTCAAGAAAGAACAATGCTCGAAGGGCTGAAGAGGAGAATGTGAAAGAGGCGGTTTCCCCTCATGTTTCTCATAATCCCAAGTTCCTATTGAATTAGGGGCTATGTCTAATGTTGAGATAAAGGCACCATTCATAGCTTGAATCAAGTGTTGGCTACTCAAGTTTCTAGGGATGCTAGGCTTCAAGTAAACCCCAATGCTAGCACCACCGCATCAAGGATAAGGGATTTTACAAGGATGAGTCCCCCTACTTATTTTGGATTGAAAGTGGAGGAGGACCCGCAGGGGTTCATTAATGAAGTTTCAAGGTACTAGATGCTATGGGAGTGTCTTCTCAAGAAAAGGCGTAAGTAGCCGCCTACCTACTCAAGGATGTGGCTCAAGTTTGGTATGAGCAATGGAAGGATGAGAGGTCGGTTAGAGAAGGACGAATTACTTGCGAGCTTTCAAGACAACTTTCCTTGATAGTTTCTTTCCCTTAGAAATAAGGGTGAGGAAAATGCAAGAATTCATCAAGCTTCGCCAAGGGGGCATGAGTGTGAAGGAGTATAGCCTCAAGTTCACCCAACTATCCTAGTATGCTTTCACTATTATGGCAGATTCTAGGGCTAAGATGAACAAATTTGTTATGGGGATATTCGATCTTGTGGTTAATGAATGTAGGGCGGCTATGTTGATTCATAGCATGGACATCTCTCATTTTATGGTTTATGCCGAACAAATTGAGGAGCAAAAACTTAATCAAGTTTTTAAGGAATTAAAGAAGACAAGGGCCAAAGATGAAAATTCTTCTAAATGCAAGATAAGTCAATGTTCAAGAAGAGGTTCCAAAATCAAAAACCTTCTACCACCCCAAGGATCAACAAAGGTAGGTTATAGATGCTTAAAGAATGTCTTGAATGGTGAAGAGTTTGATAAATGATTCCCAAGCTCAATGAAAGGAATCCTTAAGTCCAAGGATCTCCTATGTTAAATAGTTACTGTAAAGTGTTTAAATATTGTACTTACGATTTTGTCTTAAGGGTCGTGTCCCTAATGTATTCTAATGTTGTGTGAGTCTAAGATGGTAAAGAGAATTAAGGTCTAAGTATTTAATATGATATTATATATATATATATATATATATATATATATATATATATATATATATATATATATATATATATATATATATATAAAGTAAAGTTTCTAGCATATGATGTGTTATGAAAAGTTTAAATTTTCCGCTAAATTTACTGTGTCAATGTGATAAAAAATAACTATGGGCTTGTATAATATCTCTAAAAGGTCAAGTATGCCATGTTACTTTAAGGGGGTTCTACCCGGATGTGACAAATGTGGGTCTACACCCAAGCCTCAAGAGGGGAAAGGTAGTGGTCCCTATGTTGAGAATCCTAATTGTTTTAAGTGTGGTAGAAATCATGATGACAAATGTTTAGTTGGCACGGGAAATTGCTATAGTTATGGTAAGAGTGACCACATAAAGAGGGATTGTCCTATGATGAAGGCTCAAGGAAGAGAAAATACTCAAGCACAAACAAGTCTCCTAATCTTGATACTGCTAAGAAGAATCACTTCTATGCTTTCCTCTCTAGGGGTGATCAAGAGGAGTCTCTTAATGTTGTCATCGGTATGTTACAAGCGTTCTTCATTAATGACTATGATTTATTAGATCCCAGTGCTATTCTATAATTTATAACTCCTTTAGTAGCTAGTAGCTAGAAAGCTTAATGTGTTACTCGATGTTATAATTGAACCTTTTTCGGTTAATACCCTGGTGGGTTACTCAGTTGTTGCTAAAAGATTCAACAGGAGTTGTCCCATAGTATTGCCCAATAGAGTTACTTCGGTCGATTTTATAGAGCTTGATATGTTGGACTTTGATCATATTGGGGATGGATTAGTTACATGTTTTTTTTACATCCATTGATTATAGGACAAGGGTAATGAAGTTCCAATTTCCTAATGAATCAATCTTAGAATGGTTTGTGTCTAAAGGTTTGTAAGATAATCACTAAGGGGTGTCTTTACCATGTTTTCCGGGTCAAGGTACTTGAATCCGAGATTCCTCCATTAGAGTCAGTACCCGTAGTGAGGAATTCTCGGAAGTCTTCCCCAATGACTTGCTTGGAGTTCCTCCTGAACAGAAATAGACTTTGGCATAGACTTATTGTCGAATAAAAAACATATTTCAATCCCTCTATACTGGATGGCTCCAACTAAGTTGCAAGAACTAAAGCTTCAACTCAAAGATTTACTCGACAAAGGTTTCATAAGACCTTGTATGTCTCCTTTGGGAACTCCGGTGTTGTTTGTAAAGAAGAAGGATGAATCCCTTAGGATGTGTATTGATTATCATCAACTAAATAATGTTACCATAAAGAACAAGTATCGTCTCCCTAGGATCAACGATTTCTTTGATCAACTCCGAGGTGCAAACTAATTTTCAAAAATTGACTTGAGGTTGGGGTATCACCAACTTAGGGTAAAAGGTGATGACATACAATGGCATTCCGAACTAGGTATGGTCTCTAAAAGTTCATAATTATGTCTTCTGCTCTAACTAATATCACGATGACTTTTATTGACCTTATGAATAGAGTGTTCCGAGATACCTTGACTGCTTTGTAATTTTCTTCATTAATGATATCTTGGTATATTCTAAGAGTGAGGATAAGCATATGGACCATTTGGAGGTGGTATTGCAAGTCCTCAAGGAACACAAACTCTTTGCTAAATATAGTAAGTGTAAATTTTGGTTGATATATGTTGCTTTTCTTGGTCACATTGTTCAAGTTAGGGTATAGAGTTCGATCCGAAGAAAACAGAAGCAATTAACAATTGGCCTAGACCCTTGACTCCAACCGATATTTGAAGTTTCTTGGGTTTAGCGGGGTATTATAAGAGATTTGTTGATGGGTTCGCATCAATTGCTTCTCTTTTGAAATCCTTGACCCAAAAGAAAGTTAAGTTTGAGTTGTCGAAAGCTTGTGAAAGAAGTTTTGAAGATTTGAAAGATAAGCTTACCTCCGCTCTGATGTTGACCTTACTGGAGGATACCCAAGGGTTCGTAGTGTATTGTAACACTTCTCAAGTAGGTTTGGGTTGTATCCTTACGCAACATGGTAAGGTGATGGCTTATGCCTCTAGACAACTCAAGGTGCACTAGAAGAACTATCCAATTCATGACCTTGAATTAGCTGCCACAATGTTTGTAGTGTCCATGTAGATGTATTTACCAACCACAAAAGCCTTCAATATGTGTTCACTCAAAAAGAGTTGAATCTCCAAAAAGAAGGTGGTCGGAACTCTTGAAATATTATGACATGAATGTTCTCTACCATCCGACAAGGCCAATATGGTGGCAGACACTCTAAGTCGAATGTCAATGGGTAGTGTAGCCCATATTTCCAATGATAAGAAAGAGATGGTTAAAGAGGTGTATAGATTGGTACGATTGGGTATTTGGTTGGAAGATTCTCCAAAGAGAGGTTCCATGGTTCATCATAGCTGCGAATCATCTTTAGAGGTTGAGGTGAAGTTTAAGAAACATCTTGATCCTCTATTAATGGAATTGAAGGAATCGGTTTATTTAGCAAGTTTAATAAGTCATTCTACCGATGGGGGATACGGTACTTAGGTACCAAGGTAGATTGTGTGTACTAGATGTGGATAGTCTAAGGGGACAAATTTTGGAAGAGGCCCATGGTTCCCGATATTCCATTCATGCGGGTGCCACCAAAATGTATCGTGATCTTCAAGAGGTCTATTGGTGGCAAGGTATAAAAAGGGACATAGCGGAGTTTGTGGATAAATGTCCTAATTGCCAATAAATCAAGGTCAAATATCAAATTTTGGGAGGTTTGACTCAAGTGATGAATGTTCCTACTTGGAAGTGGGAAGATATCAATATGGATTTTGTAGTGGTTTTCCTCGGACTCGTAGGCAAAAATGATTCAATATGGGTGATTGTTGATAGATTGACGAAATCTGTGCACTTTATTCCAGTCAAATCCACTTATTCGACAGAGTTTATGCTCAATTGTACCTTAATGAGATTGTGAGTTTGCATGGGATCCTTTTGTCCATCATTTCAGATAAAGGTGCCCAATTGACTTCTCATTTTTGGAGGTCTTTTTAAAAAGGGCTAAGTACTCAAGTGAAACTTAGCACTGCTTTTCATCCTAAAACGAATGGTCAAATGGATCGTACCATAAAAACCCTAGAAGACCTGTTAAGAGCTTGTGTTATCGACTTCAAGGGTAATTAGGATGATCAACTACCGTTGATTAAGTTCATCTATAATAATAGCTACATTCGAGTATTTCCATGACACCTTTTAAAGCACTCTATGGTAGGAGATGTAGGTCTCCAATAGGGTGGTTTGAGGTAGGAGAGTCTTCACTCCTTCGTCTCGAGATAAGATAAGGTTTGGATGATAAATTATAAATTGAAAACGGCCTATAGTTGAAAAATCATATGCCAACAATCAAGGAGAGACCTTGAATTTGAAATAGATGATAGGGTTTACTTGAAGTGTCACCCATGAAAGGGGTGATGAGATTAACAAAAAGGGGAAGCTTAGTCCCAGATATGTGGGCCCTTATAAAATAGTGAAACGGGTCGGGAATGTTGCTTATGAGTTGAAGTTACCAAGTGAAGTAGCCCTGGTTCACCCCATATTTCAAGTATCTATGCTCAAGAAATGTATTGGCAACCCGGTGTCCATTCTCCCTATTGAAGGGTTAGGAGTGAATGAGAATCTTTCTTATTAAGAGGTTTTAGTTGAGATCCTCGTCAAGTCAAAAGTTTGAGGAATAATGAGGTGGCCTCCATAAAAGTTCTATGGATAAACCATCTAGTTGAGGGTGCAACATGGAATGCCGAGGCCGACATAAAGTCCATCTACCCTTATCTCTTTTCTCATATTCCTAGTCAAAGTTGAGGTTAGTAGTTCCTCTCAAGATAAAAATCTTGAATAATATGAAATTGCCTTGTTTTTCTAAGTATGTGCATAGCTTGGTAAAGGTTCATGTTGAAAATGAGTTTTCATGAAAAATGTTCTCTTGTTAACTTGCACTTGTATCTATGTGTGTAGTTTTCTTTATGAGCATTGTGGTAAGCATGTTGATTGCATGGTGATTCTTGATGTTCATATTAAGAAGGTAGTTCATAATTATGTGATATGAAGTATTGAGTTCTTATATGTGATAAATTATGAATTGACTTGCTATGTGTAATGTCATGTTATATGTTGAATGGAGTTGTGAAGTACTCATATGAACTATGACTCATTATGAATTATTGTTGTTGTTGGTTGGGCTGCTAGTATTGAGTCTTTCCTCTCCCAAGAAAATTTTTTATGTGTCATTTGGGGACGAATATTCCTAAGGGGGGAATAATGTAACACTCTGAAAGTCCACGACTTAGTCCATGACTTACCCTTAACTATGTCGTAGGACTCTAGCTTAGTGGATCCACCTAGATAGCTATGTATGAAAGTTTACACCTTAGGCAAGTGTTAACCTTATCTTTTGGGTGTGGGTGTAGCACACCGGATTCCATGTAGCTCACATGGTCTAATGTCGGTTATTGCAATCATTTCCCTAATGTAAAAGTAAATGAACAAGTTAAGTAATAAACTCTTATTAGGGTTTTTTTCAAAGGTTGCTACATAGTGTGAGGGAGGGTATGAGACTTCTCTTACACATTGAACATGTGGGATCCTAATGGATGGTTCTAGTAGTGTTCTTTTATGATTCAGTTGATTAAATGTTATGTATGTCAAGTTATATATGATCTTATGAATCAAGCATGTTATGAAGAAATATGAGGTTATGTTGTATGCATGAAGTAGGTGACTTAATGTGATACTTAGCTTTGGATAGGGTTATGGATTTCTATTCTTGGCATTGCACAAGTATTGTTTGGGCTGCTTATAGGTAGGCTTAGTATCATGTTGGGTTGACTTATGATGTTTCCTTGTATGTTTATTTGATACTAAGCATGGATTTGACTAAATTGTCCTTTTTTTCATGCACTGATGATTTTATGCATAGGAGTCATACTTAGTACATGTGGTTTGTACAAACCCATATTTTTTTCCCTTTTCCCAAACAAAGTAGGTTCCGACCATTTAAGAGCTTCTAGGCTATTTGCAAGGAAGACTTCGACCTTTACCCAAGTTGTTGGTGAGTCCTCAAGTCCGAGGATGTTGCCACTTATCTAGCTTGATTAGTATTGGATATGTCTAAGACAATTGTTTCTTTCCGTATCTTTTTGAGACTTTGTTGTAAGCCTATATGTGGCATATTATACTAGTGTTAGGGCTATGCCCAAATTCTTATGTTCTATGATCGATAGTTTATATGTGAGACAATCATTAGACTTTTTAATATGAATTGTCTATATTGAGAAGTCTATGTACACTTTATAAAAGAGGAGTCTATATAAACTCCATATACGATAAGCGAGAAGTCTAAGTATACTTCACTATGTAAAAGTTCTTTTTATTTTCAGTATTTTTCTACCTATGATATGTGAGGATGTATGCTAAGGGCTAGTCTAAGTCCTCTTCGAGGACGAAGACGCTGGTTACGTCTAGGCAGTGCTCCCCGGTCGTGACAAAATTTTTCTCCATTTGATTTGTATTTATATACAATGATTTATATATGTATATGACAATAATTTCCTTTTTTTCATTTTTGTCACCATATACATTTAGGGGTCGTTTGGTAGAGTGTATAAGAATAATGTTAAATATAGTGTATTAGTAATGCTTGCATTAACAATGCATGTATTAGTTATGCTTGCATTACTTATTCATAGATTATTTTTATGTATTGTTTGGTTTGATTCATTAAAAAATAGCATGCATAAAATAAAAAATTTAATTTACAAATATACCCTCCACTATTATAGTAAAAAATATGTAAAAAGGATTTTTGAGGGACAATTGCTAATGCATGCAATAAAACCATTTATTACTAATATCTAGAAATCCGTGGTATTAGCAATACACGTTAATACAAAATAGAGTGAATAACTAATGCAAGCATTAGTTATACATAGGTTGGAAAAGAGCACCAAACAAGATATTAGCAATACATAAGGTTAATGCATGTATTATTTTTCCTAATACACTCTATCAAATGACCTTGATTTTTTTGTGTATAACTTTTTAAAGTTTGTATAAATGTGTGATTTTCACATTTTGTATAATATAATTTATATAATGTAATTTGTATAATTGTTTAAAGTTCATATGTTTATGTTTGTGAAAATGCATAAGTACCCCCTTCTCCCCAACCTATGCCTGAAATCCTAGAGGCACACTTATACTTTACTAAGGTCCTATTACCCCTCTGAACTTATTTTATAAATGATTTTCTACCCCTTTTCAACCTACGTGGCACTAGTTTGAAAAAAAATGTCAACACGCATTGGGCCCACTAGGTAGTGCCACGTAGGCCGAAAAGGGGTAGAAAATTATTTATAAAATAAGTTCGGGGGGTAATAAGACCTTAGTATAGTATCGATGTGTCTCTGAGATTTCGGGTATAGGTTGAGGGGGTACTTGTGCATTTTCCCTTTATATTACTCAATTATACAAAAATACGTGAATTATACAAACGTAGCATTGGATTATACAAATGAGATGCGCATTATACAAATTATTACCCTCTCCTGCTCGCCTCTCTCTTCCCTCTCCCAATCTCGCTCTCCTCTTTCTTCGAAGTCCTGCTCACCTCTTTCCTAACTCGCTTGCTATATATACAAACGCATATGTATAATGTACAATTATCTAACCGATATACATATACAATTCACCTTCCTCCCATTCTCTGCCCTTTATCACTCGTCTCTCTCCTCCCTCTCTCAAATTCTGCTCACATCTCTCCTTCCTCTCCCAATCTCACTCTTCGCTTTCTCCCAAATCCTGCTCACCTCTGTCGCCTCTCCCAACTCGCTTGTCATATATACAAATGCATATGTATAATGTACAATTATTTAACCGATATACATATACAATTCACCTCTATCCCATTTTCTGCCCTCTCTCACTCGCCTCTCTCCTCTTTCTCCCAATATCGCTCACCTCTCTCCTTCCTCTCCCAATCTCGCTCGCCTCTCTCCTTCCTCTCCCAATCTCGCTCGCCTCTCTCCTCCCTCTCTCACATTCCGCTCGCCTCTCAAATTCTTCTTGCCTCTCTCCTCCCTCTCCCAAATTCCGCTTGCCTCTCTCAAATTTCGCTCTCCTCCCCCTCCCAATCTCACTCTCCTCTTTCTCCTAAATCCTGCTCGCCTCTCTCCTCGCTCTCCCAGCTTGCTTGCCATATATAGAAATGCATCTGTAAAATGTACAATTATCTAACTGATATACATATACAATTCACCTCTTTCGCACTCTCTGCCCTCTCTTACTCACCTCTCTCTCCCTCTCTCAATCTCCCTCACCTCTCTCCCTCCTCTCTCAAATTTGGCTCGCCTCTCTTCTCCCTCTCCCAATCTCGCTCTCCCTTTTCTCCCAAATCCTGCCGCCTCTCTCCTCCCTCTCCCAATTCGCTTGCTATCTATACAAATGCATACGTATATTGTACAATTATCTAACCGATATACATATACAATTCACTTCTCTCCCACTCTCTGACCTCTCTCGCTCGCCTATCTCCTCCCTCTCATAATCTCGCTCGTCTCTCTCCTCCATCTCTCAAAATTCTGTTCGCCTCTCTCCTCCCTCTCCCAATCTCACTTGCCATATATACAAATGCATATATATAATACATAATTATGTATAACGTTTTCCCAATGAGATTTATATAACCAAACACGGCTTCCAAAGTTTTTCCCAAATATTTTCGGGGCCAGGTTGGAAAATGGAAATATTGAAATGGATGAGTATTTGTAAAGACCAAACCATTGTTTTTTTTGGTACTATAACTGAAAATAAGAAGCAGCAGTTGAAAATTTTATTTGGGATATTTGTTGGATGAAGTGATAGTTTTGAGGTTAAAAATGCGTTTGGCAATGTCTTCTTCTTCAGCTCTTCCTCTTCCTCTTCCTCTTCCTTCAACTTTCTCACAATCTCCATCTTTGAGCTTAACCCATCTCCCAAATTTCTCTTCTTTACCCCTTACAGACCAACAATGCACTCTTACAGACTCAAAACCCAGAACAATTCGCTTTCGTTTAAGCGAATTATGCAGACAAGGCCAACCCCATCTCGCCCGCCAACTGTTCGATACAATTCCTCAACCATCAACTGTCCTTTGGAACACAATTATCATTGGGTTTGTCTGTAACAACATGCCCCATGAAGCCATTTCATTCTACTCTCGATTGAAACATGTGGGTTCATCCGTATGTGATCAGTATACTTATTCCTCTGTTCTCAAGGCTTGCGCAGAGACCAAACTGATTCGTGTAGGTAAAGCTGTGCATTGCCACATTCTGCGTTCTGGGATTCATCCTAGTAGGATTGTTAGTAATTCTTTGTTGAATATGTACTCTGCGACTTGTCTTACATTGGATAATGGTTCCGAGTGTGATTTAGTTGAAAGGGTGTTTAGAACTATGCGTAAAAGAAATGTTGTTGCGTGGAATACTATTTTTTCATGGTATGTGAAAAGGAAGACGTTTTCGGAAGCAGTGAGGTGTTTTGTTATGATGATGAAATTAGGCATTAAGCCAACTGTTGTTAGTTTTATTAATGTTTTTCCTGCTGTATCAGAAATAGGGGATGTTAGAGTTGCTGACGTTCTTTATGGATTGCTTGTGAAATTGGGTAATGCATATGTAAATGACTTGTTTGTTGTTAGTGCTGCCATTGTTATGTATGCTGAGCTTGGTTGCGTTGATTTCGCGACCAGAATATTTGAGAATACTTGTGAAAGAAATACAGAGATCTGGAACTCTATGATTAGCGGGTACATTCAGAATAATTTTCCTTTAAAAGCTGTTGATCTCTTTCTTGAAGCTGTAGAAGCAGAGGATGCTGTTACTACTGATGATGTGACATTTGTATCCGCTCTTATGGCAACTTCACAGTTGCAGCATTTGGAGTTTGCCCAACAGCTACATGCATGTCTGATCAAGAAATATAGGGATTCACAGGTTATTTCGCTTAATGCTATGATAGCCACATACTCTAGGTGTAACCATGTTGGCGATTCATTTAAAGTTTTTAACGGAATGAAGGAAAGAGATATAGTGTCATGGAACACCATGGTGTCTGCTTTGGTACAGAACGGACTGGATGATGAGGCTTTGATGCTTGTATATGAGATGCAAAAGCTTGGGGTTGCAATTGATGATATAACAATTACCATCCTGCTTTCTGCGGCATCAAATCTTAGGGACAGGGAAATTGGTAAACAGACCCATGCTTATCTTCTAAGGCACAATATTCAATTTGAAGGGATGGAGAGTTACCTGATAGACATGTATGCCAAATCTAATATGATTAGAGAAGCACAAGCAATATTCCAGTCGAACTTCACAAATGATAAAGATCAAGCGACGTGGAATGCTATGATTGCTGGAAACACTCAAAATGGATTAATTGAACAATCCTTTGTTGTCTTCAAGGATATGCTAGAGCAGAATGTGAAGCCAAATGCTGTGACCTTAGCATCAATCCTCCCATCATGCAGCCAGTCAGGAAGTATAGCAATAGGCAAGCAGCTACATTGTTTTGCGATTCGCAATTTGTTTGAGAACAATGTTTATGTTGTTTCTGCTTTGGTAGACATGTATTCAAAATCAGGAATCATTGATTATGCGGAAAGTGTTTTTCTAAAATCTACTGAGAAGAACTCTGTGACATATACAAATATGATTTTGGGATATGGCCAGCATGGGATGGGTAGGAAAGCTCTAACACTGTTCTACTCTTTGAGGCAGAATGGCTTAGAGCCAGATGCTGTTACTTTTGTAGCAGTCCTGTCTGCTTGCAGCTACACCGGATTGGTAGATGAAGGCCTTCAAATATTTGAGCTGATGGGCAAAGAATACGGGATTCAGCCGTCGGCAGAGCACTATGCTTGTGTGGTTGACATGTTAGGAAGAGTTGGACGGTTGAATGAAGCTCATAATTTTGCTAAACAGTTGGGTGTTGAGGGTAATGTCCTGGGAATATGGGGATCACTCCTTGCAGCCTGCAGAGTACACAGAAATTTTGAATTGGGGAAAATTGTTTCCAGTAAGCTGCTTGAATTAGAGGGGAGTGATGAAATTTCTGGTTATCATGTTCTGCTCTCAAATATATATGCAGAGGAAGGAAACTGGCAGTCTGTAGATGATGTCAGAAGAGGAATGCGCAAAATGGGATTGTCAAAGGAGATTGGGTGTAGTTGGATTGATACTTCTGGATATCCACACTGTTTTGTATCTAAAGATAAGAAGCATCCTCAGTTCTGCATGATATATGATATGTTGGAATATTTAACCATCAATATGAAGGATGTTGGCTATAAGCCTAAACTTGAACTAATAGAAGAGTGGATCTATGGGATAGAAGAATAAAAAACTATTAGTTCTCCCATTATGTTGTTGTTCTCCCACCATATACCTTTGTATTCATGACATTTTTGGACAGATTTTTGCTGGAGTTAATATGATCGTAGTTTATCAATGACCAGCTGCCTTTGAAATTCGAGGTAATTAAGTTGTGTTTAGCCTTTTTTAGTTTAGTTTTTTCTTCTGAATTATGCTTTTTTACTTTGTAAAGATACTCAGAAGTACGATATTCAGTTAATGATATGCATGCATATTTCTTTATTAATACAGAGCAGTCACGAATATCCAGTTTACCTTTTTGGTGGGAAACGAGGAGTACCAGATAGCAAAAGAAGGGTCTTATCCAAGATGACAACTTCTATCAAGCTGTCTGATTGACTGAAGCACATTTAAATTTGGTGACCAGTTCTTTCCTTTGAATAACTTATACTTGTTCAGCAGATCGACTTTGAAACTATTTTATTAAGGATATTCTTTGATATAGTATTTGCAAGTTCATGACTGTTTTTATATTGGAGCCAAATGGCATTAATAACACTTGTTAGGGTTGATCCAGATAACTATTAATATGTCTACTAAGGTTGGTTCAGCCAATTATAGTATGTGAATATCAATGGAACTGGCATAAGTGGAGTTTATCATTTCTGAAAATGGTTCTGAAGCTACAACAAATCATATAGATAGTTTAATCTCTGAAAATTTCCTTATTAGGCTGTCGGCTTAATTTATTGGCATTGACAAACAAAAGCTTTATATAAATTAGATCAAGTTCAAGTTATTAGTAAGAGATTTTGTTGAGTAAATAGGGATAATGCCCAAGTACCCCCTCAACCTATGCCCGAAATCTCAGAGACACACTTATACTATACTAAGGTCCGATTACCCCCCTGAACTTATTTAATTAATAATTTTTACCCCTTTTTAGCCTACGTGGCACTATCCTGTGGGCCCAACGATGGTTGACTTTTTTATTTCAAACTAGTGCCACGTAAGCTAAAAAGGGGTAGAAAATTACTAATAAAATAAGTTCAGGGGGGTAATAGGACCTTAGTATAGTATAAGTGTGTCTCTGGGATTTCGGGCATAGGTTGAGGGGGTACTTGTGCATTTTCCCGAGTAAATATGCATATAGACTCTTGCCAACCATTTAAGTTCCGAGTCCATATTATCTTTACTTGGTTTATCAGGTTCTGCATGCTTTCTTACAAGCTGCTTGTGTCAATTTAAGGTGCACTATTGCTCTTCAGTTTTCACAAGGGACAAAGGGTGTAGCGGCCTCTTCTTTTGGAGTTTTCTCCTTTTGGATAAGGTAAATAATTTTACTAAGAGTTAATGGTCAAAACACATCCAAACTATCACTTTTTGCGAGTTTCATACTCAGCTATCATTGTTTGCTTTACCTACCGAAACTATCACCCCTGTTGCATTAGAACTCACCTTGGCTGGGTGGTTCATTTGTGAACATGCAGGGTATAGAATGATTGTTTATTATCTGAAGATAATATGCTTAACTGAGTGAGAAACTGATAAAGTCATATGGTACATTGATGTTGCTAGATCCTAACATTTTTGTAATTTCTAAATCTCTCTAGATTATCAGAAGGGTTTGCAGCATCTTTCATAAGATGCATATTGTGAACTTGTAGAGTACTGCAGGGTTTGGCTGCCAATTTTCCAGTGTCTGCAAGTAGGTCAAGAATATACTTCCTCTGAGATAGAAATGTTCCGTTCTTGCTTCTATTTACTTCTAGTTCCAAAAAATATTTCAACCTAGTAGGCAAGAGAAACTTAAGTGAAGAGATCCCCTCACAATAAGGATAGTGCCAGCTGCAGATAGTTGACCGAAAATAGAGTGATGACATTTGCTCATTTTCAGCCCACACATGTGAACTACCTGACTGAACTTGTCAAACCAATCTCGGGGACTCTGGTTGAAGCCATACAAAGACTTCTTCAAATGATAGACTTTCCTATACTTCCCCTAAGTAATAAAATTGGGTGGTTGCTCTATATACACTTCCTCTTGAAGATCACCATAAAGGAATGCATTCTTCATATCTAACTGGTGTAAAGGCCAATTCTTGAAAACAACTAGAGAAATGTACAAACTGGCATAAATGAGTTAGAAAACCGGAGAAACGGTGTCTAAATAGTACCCCACAAGTCTAAGCATATCCTTTAGCCACAAGCTTGGCCTTAGGTCTTGCCATGTAACCTTCTGGATTAACTTTAACTGTGAACACACACTTATATCTACTGCTTTATTTCCGTTGAATCTACCAAATTTCACGTGTTATTTTTCTCTGATGCATGTGTTTCCTCAAGCATTGCATTTGATCATCTAGGATGATTCAAACCCTCCTTTACAGTTTTGTGTATAGAAACAAAGTCTAGAGAAGCACTTAAGGATCTAGATGTGGAAGATATGCGATCATAGGAAACAAAGTTAACAATAAGATATGTAGATTTGCAAGTCCGTTAGTACACTAGGTATATCAAAATTTTCTAAAGGATCAAGTAGGGAAGGATTTGATGACAAAAGAACTGGTGCTACTGTCACACCCCAAGCCTACCCCCTTGACGTAAACATAGGACCCACGATCACGAGTGACCCCAAGCTAAACTCTGAGCTGACATATCATAAGCAATTAAGCATAATGAAAGAGTATCGAATAAAATATACTACGCGGAAGCTTAAAACCATAATTAACTGAAAATTGAGAATACCCAATACTAATTTGAGTATATAAAAGACTATGAGTTTAATAACAACGGGAAGATCAAACTCAAAATTAAAGCTTAATCTAGTAGTATGTCCAGAAAAAACCTCTACCGACTAAAGTTGTTGGGACATGCCCCCAGCTAACTAAATTCAAATGAAAAGATTAAATCCTAAGAAGACATGTCTATTGTCCTCGAAGTATGAGGACTCACCATGAAGCTGCTAAAGTGAAGATCAGAAACAAATCTATGTGTGATCTGGATGCTGAGTACCTGAACCTATATCATGAAAGGATGTAGCGCAAAGTATGCGTCAGTACTTGGAATGTATTGAGCATGCATGATATAGTGTGCTAAATAAATTACATAACTGAACAAAACATACTGAGCAATAACATAATCTGAACTGAATGTAAATGGTGGAATATATTGAAGGCTGAAGTAAATGCAATGAACAAGTACTAATTTTGAACATGACATACTAAGACTCAATGCTAAATATAACTGAAAACCTGGTTGAATGCACTGAAGTTTGACTGTGGGAGCTACTAATAATCGACATAAAACCACGTGAGCTAATCGCGGAGTCCGATGTATACGTCCCATCTGGAGGACCCAATATACCTTGCCAGGGGTATAAAGGCATGATTGTTCGATGCATACGCCCTATCGATATGACCCAATGTACCTTGTCAGGGGGCATGAATGGTGTGATCACTCAAGTTGATGTCTAACAGAAGGCACTAATAAACCTATAGGGCACGTAGTTTTGGGACTATACTGAAGGCTGAACTAAATGCAATGAACAAGTACTAATTTTGAACATGACATACCAAGACTCAATGCTTAATATAACTGAAAACCTGGTTGAATGCACTGAAGTTTGACTGTGGGAGCTACTAATAATCGACATAAAACCACGTGAGCTAATCGCGGAGTCCGATGTATACGTCCCATCAGGAGGACCCAGTATACCTTGCCAGGGGTATAAAGGCATGATTGTTCGATGTATACGCCCTATCGATATGACCCAATGTACCTTGTCAGGGGGCATGAATGGCGTGATCACTCAAGTTGATGTCCAACAGAAGGCACTAATAAACCTATAGGGCACGTAGTTTTGGGACTATACTGAAGGCTGAATTAAATGCAATGACCTAGTACTAATTTTGAACATGACATACTAAGACTCAATGCTAAATATAACTGAAAACCTGGTTGAATGCATTGAAGTTTGACTGTGGGAGCTACTAATAATCGACATAAACCACGTGAGCTAATCGCGGAATCCGATGTATATGTCCCATCGGGAGGACCCAATATACCTTGACAGGGGTATAAAGGCATGATTGTTCGATGCATACGCCCTATCGATATGACCCAATGTACCTTGTCAGGGGGCATGAATGGCGTGATCACTCAAGTTGATGTCCAACAGAAGGCACTAATAAACCTATAGGGCACGTAGTTTTGGGACTATGAGGATACGCTAAACCGTAGTCCAACTCGGTCTAAGCCTACACCCAATTGAAATGTATATAAACAACATAACTGAATTCTGGATAGCTCAATGTCTGGACATGCAAAATTTGAGAATGCAACATTTAACTACTGACAATGAAACATTCATAACTGGGAATGTACTGTTTAACTGATCTAGCAAGTGCAACTCATGAACTAAGAGAATCTACTTAACTAGGGTTTTGAAATTCATATAAAGAACTAAGCAACGATTTCACGAATACATGATAATTTGATTAGGAATAATATAAGAGCTGTTTCACAACAATTCTGCAAGGTTTGAGAAACCCTAGGTCTAAACATGATATAGAGAATCAAGAATTTGACTGAATGTTAGGGACCTAGTGGAAGAAAGAAATCCACTAGTGAAATCCCACGTACTTGGTGATGAAATATACGGAGAAATCCTTCAATTTCGTGGCTGAAACTTTGAAGAACACTGCTGCTTGTTCTTGGGAGTTTTGGTAGACTTTTCCTCTTCTTTTTGCTCCAAGTTTGAATGATTTTAGGTGAATAAGGGTTCTGGGTAAGTTTGACTAAGTTATTAGGCTTAGACTGAGTAAATCGACGTAGTTTAGACATAAAACAACGACATTTAAGTGCCCAACGCATGGGAAAAAGACCTAAATGACCCTAACTTAAAAGCTGTCAAAGGCCATCCACGGAGGGACCTACTGGCCGTAGGTCGACTTACCAACCGTAGGTCGTCGGTCAAGTTTGCCCGACAGGACTTCACTAAAACGAGCATAACTTTTTCCTCAGAGATGGGATTTTAGCAAAACCAGTGGCGTTGGAAAGAAGATTCAATTATCTGTCATTTAGTTGGTCATGGGCCACCTAATTCTTTTTGTGCCAAGGGTTATGACCATTTGAAGTTGACCCAACAACAATTTCCCTCTAACTGGCTGCTGACCCTCACCTATGGTCCGTAGGTCCAACCACGGACTATACTGGTTGACTGTGGGTGGGATCAGAGACCATAATATGTGGGCCTTAACGACGGAACCCCATCTACAGTCCGTGGGTGGTTCCGTCGGTACTGGCACCAGTTTTCTGAAAACTAGGATTTTTCTTAATTTTGAGATCCGAGGTATTACTGCTACAAATGTATCATCGGCCTCCCGTCACCTCGAATAGACTTGTGCAATTGAGGATTTGCCGGAACATGTGTTGAAGGCACAACAATTATGTGGTGCTCAATAGAGTAACTAGGAGATGGAAAAATAACATCATCTGATTGCAAAACATGAGTAACCTGATAAATTGACCACTCATCTTCCACCCCCTTACTTGTAGAACTGCGAGAGATATAGAAGAAAAATGTAGTTTATGAAAATATCACATCATTTGACACCAAACAGTTGCTAAGTTCAGTAGAATAACATTGAGACCCCCTCTAAAGACAAGAATAACCCACGAAAACACATTTCAATGCCTTAGAGTCCAACTTAGTAACACATGGCAGTGCCTCTCGAACATAACACTTACTTCATTATACCTTTGGTTTCATTGAAAATAATGATTTGTTTAGAAAAAGAAAACTGCGATGCAAATTACAAATAAGCACCGTGGATGACATGCAATTAATCAGAAAATAAGTTGTAGAGAGTGTATCAACCCAAATTTCGAGGAACTTTCATTGGGAACATAAGTGCTCGGGCTGTCTCAAGCAAAAGCCTATTCTTATTCTCGTCAACTCCATTTTGAGAAGGTGTATCAACACATGACGATTGGTGGAGAATATCGTGTTGTTTCAATAGGATTGAAATAAGTCTGACATATATTCTTTAGCTTTATTACTCCTTAAAATACACATCAAAGTATTGAATTAAGTTTTGATCTCAGCACAAATGTGTGTAAACATTTCAAAGCGACTTTTCATGAAATAAATCCAAGTCATTCGATAGAAATTATCAACAAAAGTTACAAAATACTTATGTCCAGTTTTGGAACCGACGGGACATGGTCCCCAAACATCAGAATGAATTAGCTCAAAAGCTTACTCAATCAGTTAATTAACCCTTGGACTTAACGTGTTGCAATGATGTTTTGCAAATTGACATGATTAACATTTCAAAGAAGGAACATTTTGAAACTGGAGGCATAGCTTCTTTAAGAAAAATAAAGAATGATGTCTCGTAACGTTGCTTCAAATGAAGCCATGACACTTGTGCATACAACAAATCGAGGCTCATATTTATTAAAGATATATAGATAATCAAACATATGTCCTTTTCCAATAACCTTGTGTCGCAAGATCACAAAACATGCATGATCAGGAAAGAATGAAATATAAGAATTTAGATCTATAATAAGTTTACTCACAGAAATCAAATTGAAGGCCAACTTCAGCATTTTTTTTTTTTGAAAGAAGGGTAACTTTGTATTAAAAAAAATTCATCATCCAAGAAATGATGAAATGGAAACTTATATCCCAAAATGTGAGGGGCACACCCCTATGAGGGTAACTAAATGACAAGTTTCCTAAGAAATCAACTACTTCTACCACCTCCCCCACCAAATCTCGTTTACACCAAAGAAATAGAAGACTAATACAACTTGTTAATTATTTGAAAAGTAATTTTTTGTCCTTTAAAACTTCTAGTATTTTTTCCTTCCATATGGACCAATAGCTACATGTTGGGAAGAGCATCCTCCATTCTTCCTTTTTCCCTCTGCTTCCAACTCTTAGCCAACTCTTCAGAAGCTCTAAAGTAGTTTTTGGCATCACCTAGCTAACCTCCAAAATGCATAAAACATATTCACAAATTGGCAGCTATTTGGCAATGTTTTGAGCAGATGGTTGTTCACTTCAGCTTCCTGTTCACACATAAAGCACCTTGAACAAATTTACATGCCTCTTTTCTGTAGGGCCTCATGAGTAAGACATGTTTTTCTGATTCGTATCCAAACAATACATGAGACTTTCAATGGACATTTCACTTTCAAATGCAGTTTCTAGGGCCGTCTCTCAATAAGTGGGACATTATAGTTCATCTTCCAATAGTTTGATTTCACTATATAGACCCTTTTGTTGTGTATTTCCCACTTTGGCTTATCAAGCCTCTAAGAAGTACCTGGCTAATCAGTAAGAAGCCCTAATAGCTTGACAACCTCCTCAATTTCACAATCATTCAATGCTCTCCTAAAGTAGATTCCAACCCTGTTTACTCCAGGCTTGTTCCCCAGTGTCATTGTTCTGCATACTCAATGTATATTGAAGAGGGAATTGGTTTCTCAAACTGTCTTCCTCTATCTATATTTCATTCCAGAACATTGTCTTCAGTCCATCCCCAACACTAATACATATGTTGTTTTTGAAATGTGGCCATAGTCTTCTAATGGTCTTCCAAACACTGCATCCAAATGTGTCCATAACCTCTCACTTGTCCACCGGTTAAATAAATCATACTTTCCTGATATAAATCTTTTCCATAAGGCTCTATATTCCATACATAATCTCCATAGCCACGTTGGAGTAAACTACTATTTTGGAGATATGGGTTCTTCAATCTTAGCCTCCTTGGCTTTTGCCAAGTGTGAGAGTATCACTTCACCAAGTTGCAGCCTTCCTTTTCCTTGTTGCCTTGCCAAAGAAAAGATCTCCTGAGCCTATTTATATTCTTCTCAATGTTCTTGGGGACTGGAAATAAACTCATCATATAAGTAATGATCGATCTAATACTGATTTGATGAGGGTCACCCTGCAACCCAGGGACAAATACTAGCTTTTTCACCAGGCTAGTTTCTTCTCATATATCTCCAACACCACAATACACACTTCCAGCTCTTTATTCTTAGCACCCAAAGGTAGTTCCAGATATTTTGTTGGTTGTGCATCTACCTCGCAACTCAATGTCTCAGCTAGCCCAAGAAAATTGTCAACTAAGTTGATAGGGAGGAGATGACTCTTCAACCAATTGACATGGAGGCTTGAAATGCTCTACTAAATAGTGAGTATAGCCCTTATATGTCTAATTTGTGCCTCTTTTGCTTTACAGAACATAAGAGCATCATCAACATAGAAAAAGTGTGACTTCCAGCTCCTTCCCTCTCCTAGCAAGTGCACTAAATCCTCTCCCACCCATTAGTCTTTACCTTCCGGAACATGTGATTCAAGCCCTCCGTGGCTATTAAGAATAGGGACAGGGACATAGGATATTGGAAGAATCCTTCAGTGTTTCCATTCATGAGAAGGGAAAACTTCACACCTGAAATGCAGTTATTGATCCAGCCAATCCACTTAATACCAAATCCCATGTCCTTTAGAATTTTTAGAAGGAAATTCCAATTAACATGGTCATAGGTTTTCTCAATGTCTAGCTTGCATAGAATCTTAGCTTTCTTCTGCTTTAACGTGGAGTTGACCAATTTATTAGCTAACAATGTTGCATCCATTAATTGTCTAATCTCAAAAAAGCTATTTTGTGTTAATAAACCAATTTCACTCTCACTGTCTTCATTCTCTTAGTTAGCAACTTGGATATGATTTTATAGACAACTGATCGGTCTTAAGCTTTTTAGCTCAATTGCATCAGGTTTGTTTTGGATTAAAGCGATGAATGTAACATTAAATGATTTCTCAAACGCACTCCTCTGATGGAGATTTTATATGCTCAACATTAAGCCCTCTTTCAAAATATCCCAACATTTCTTGAAGAAATCCATAGTGAAGTCATCAGTCACACTGGTTGATGATCAGTAGCACTTCCTCTTGGTAAATGGTCTTTGTAACCATTCATTTTCTTCTATAGAGACTGTTGGACATCCTACAAAATCAAAGAAGGGTCTCTAGGATTCAAGTTCTGAGTAGAGTCTGGCATTTAATACATTTAATACAGATGACAGGATAATAGAGGAGGTTGCTTTAATGGTTCCAAATCCCACAATGTTATGTGTTGATCCATCAACTACCATTTCTTGAGAGGGTGCTTTGTGTGGTCAAATGGTAGAAAATATATCTGGATTACGTGTCATCTGATTTGTAATACCTGAATCAATCGCCCAGTTGTTCAAAGAGGAGACTGCATATGCTTTTCTTGAATCAACAAAGGGTAGTAGTTGAAGTGAATTTTTAAAATGATTCTCGATATTGAGAGGACTCCGCAAACTCATTCACTGAAACCAAAATTGTCTTACCCTCATAACTTATAGCCATATATCCTCCTTTCTAGTTGTTTGAGTTATAGTTTCCAACTCAAAATACCCAAAATATCATTATAGGAGAAGCCAACAAACACAAACAATACCAACAAATACAATCCAATAACTAAAAAGGCAATTCTTTAATATCAAGACATGCAAAATTTTATGGGATTATGTCTATACAAAATTTGAACAAGTTATAAATTCAAGACGTATTGACCCACGTCAACATTTTGGGTTAATAAAGTCGCATTAATTATTTAAGTCTAGACTTAAGTCAAATCGAACTACATTGGGCTAGGTTGGGCCTCTGAAAATTGTATAACATCTTTGAAGATTCTAAGATGGAATTGGACAAAGACGAGAGTTTACAACCGGAACAACGGCCAACAAAGACTAATTATATAGATAACTACTCCTCCCTTCTCCTCAAGGCTTTAAGGCAAACTGTTTGGAGGTAGAAAAGAGAGGCGCCCTCACCTTCTTTGGTGTTAGTGAGAGCAATTTGAGTATCCCTGGTGCACCTTCTTTTGTAGATAGAATCCTTAATGAGTGGAAACAAGCAACCTTACTAAGAAAGGTGCTTGTTGAATAAGGCCGACTTTCGGGCCAACCCTTGGTATAGGTTTGGGACGTAAGCGAATGATTGTTCCATTGGATATTTTACAAGCCCTTAAGCCTCTCGAGTGCAGGCATGCATACATCTTATATCATGATCATGTCAATGCAATCAACACGCCAAATTTCATTTATTTGTTATATTAAGTACTTCTTTCACGCCATTAGCTTTGAAATTATTTTCCTTTGCCAGTTCACCTCGATGAAATACTTAAGAATAGCCTAGCTTAGAAGGTTATCAATAATATTTGATTCCAAGAAATTAGCAACCCATTCACCCAACAAAATAATTGTAGTCGATAGTCAAATACCAGATTAATTTGACATAAGGATCAAGCATCTACAAAACACTATTAATTCAATATTGAGCAAAACTCAACAAATCGTGACAACACCAAATAGAAACCAGATCTAAATCACAGAAGCTTCGGGGAAAATAGGAACTCGGAAGTAGTTTTCAGAAAACAATATGAACCTAGAAGTGACGAAGAGTTACCCAAATAGTGTTTCACTACTAAACAAAACTCAAGGTACGTCGAAACTTATAAGACGACACCAGATGTTCAATCTTTTAAAGATTTTGATGGAGCACGCGCCTCCACACGCCGACGCGTTACTGGAAGACGAGAGATGTAGGTGGTGCGTGGTTGAAATTGACCACTTTGAAAGTGATCGAAAGGATGATCTCTCCTACAGTGGTGGTGACACAAATTGACCACTTTGAAATCGATTGATTCGAAATTTCGACTATGTTATTGTAAGACAACAAAAAAAGATCAAGTTGCCTTCCAAAACATGGCCAAAACAAGATCAAGGAACCTATAGGCTCTGATACCATGCAATTGAATGGAAGTTGATGATCTTATTCCAATAGGTAAGCAAGATATGAATATAATATATTAGGTGCTAACTAGGAAAGAAAATAAAGATGGAATCCTACGAATCTGCTAGCTAATTTTTTTTTGTTGACTGCAGTGTTCGGCCCAATTTTCGCTCACCTTTACTAATTATAAGAATTCTCTACAAATTTACCAGCTAATTATGCCTATGTATATTACTAAGAGTAATGTCTATTTACATTTTCTAACAATTAGTACCCTTGACCACATTTATATGAGGTAGTTTGACTTGATACGCAGTTGAATAAAGAAAGAAAGACTTTTGAAAATTGTGGCTAAAATAAGTCATAAATATTCTCATTAAGGGTAAAATGAGCATTTTAAAGTTAATTTTTTTTACTAAATATAGATATGTGACATTCCTTTTGGGACTGACTAAAATGGAAGTAAATTATATAAACTGGGTTAGAAGAGTATATATGTGTGTGTGATACCTTTTTGGTTTGTTTTCATGGGTGATAAAGCTTATAACTGTAGTAGTTTGCTTTTGCTGTGCTTTGTGATCATCAGGTTCTGCTATTCTGAAATGCAAAACCATGATTCAAAAGCAGATGTGGAATGGCGAAAAAAGGCTTCTTGGACAGAACAGGAACACAGGTCAGTTTCTAGTACAGTTCTTGAGGACAACATGAATAATCAGATTTGATGTTTAAATTATTTCTTGTAATTGATCGCATGACTTACATATTTACTAAAATGGAATTTCCAATATTCTTATTTCTCCATGACAACGTCAGTGTGCTTCTAAGCATCTCGTATATCATTATGTTTGTAGGTGGATAGAGTACATCTTCATATGTGTCATAGGTGTATTGTTCTTCATAAAAGCTTCAGTTCTGGAGATATTTTGAGTGACTTGTAGCTAAGACAAACAGTTCTTACAAGTATTTCGTTTGATTGATTATCACGTGAAGAGTCCCTTTTATGCTATCCTGCGATCTTGTTTCCTGGATTAACTTCAAAGCTGATAATTACTTATTTCTCTATCTTTCCTGCTATAGGTCATTTCTCCAGGGCTTAGCTATAAATGAAAAAGGTGACTGGAGAAGTATATCCAGGGACTGTGTGATAACAAGAACAGCAAAGCAGGAGGATGCCGATGCCACTGGAACTTCCCAAGTTCCACACACCAAGGATATGATTGGTTCTGCTTATGGAGGATCACAAGCAGTGCCAAACACTAGCAGTGAGAGCATGTTACCTCGAGATAGAACCAATGCGGAGCAGATGATAGAAGTTGTTGGAGAAGAGTCCACAGACCATATTGCTGTTGTCAATGTTGGGTCTGACGTGAATGTTGATGCTGAAAGTTCCCTATTACCCAGCAAACAGTCATGTACTGCTGCTAGCAGTGGAACTTACGGTCATCCTATCGCTAGAATTGGGAGTGAACTTGAAGCATTGCTCACTGAACCCGTGGATGAAGATAATGATATCACTACCATTTTTGATGTTGGGAAAACACCAACTTCTTATCCTGTGCTGTTCGGAATTCCCCGCTATTCAGCTGCAGAGGTAGCTCTTGCTCAGTCACATCCCTTTGATGATGAAGGCATGTTTGATCCGGATGACCTGTTCACAGATCCGCTTTTCTGATTTGGTGGAGGAGAAGCACTTGTTATATTTTTTTTTTGAAGACTTATGCCATTATGTTAGAAGTATTGCTCTTCTTTATCTATTCTTAATCTGCTTTAGGGAACAAACTTTGTGTATCTTCAAACTCTTTTGAGAAACTAGATGGATTTCTTGCAAGGTCATTGTTTTTTAGTTTGTTGGTTTATCTTTTTGCCAAAACCTCTTACAAGCTATTGGTTCAGACTAGAATCAAATGCTACTAAGCTAAGTGTATTTCTATATTCTTATGGCTACCTGATCATAAAACATATCTAGTGTTATGAGGAGTTGTATACCAAATTGGTACGACTGGACGAATGGGAACAACGAGTGATTTACTAGCCACCAGCCCACCACCAGTGGGGTGGGATGAGGGGGGGGGGGTGTCTGGAGCGTTGAGATTTTTTTATGGATCAAATGATCAAAATGCTGGTTAATGTATGTGGTGGGACTATTTTAGTCTTTCATAATGAGGACCAACACAAATGAACATTCATTTCATAAAAGTGTGCTTATACTAAAGTGCTATGGCTCAAATGTTACAACTCTTCTTGTCTCTTAATGTTGTGAAATCGAATCCACTATATAGAGTCAACTGCTTGAGCAGTTAAGCCTTTTTAAGCAATCTTTCTCAACAATGGTGAGATTTATTCTCTCAGTTACACTTGAATATTACTGCTCAAATTCCATTGTCAGTGCAGAGACACTTTAGCTTTCTACCTGTCTCCCTTGTCACCATAGCATGGAACTTCTGGAATACTTGAAATACCTGATGTTTGGTTTCAAGATATAAACCGAACATATTGTCACTTCATGATAAAGAGTGGACTGATTCAAGGATAACATTAATGCTATTTGTTATTATTCCCTTTTATGATCCAGTAGGAGTCAATCTTTTCCTTTGTGAAGCTGCAACAGAAACAAATCTACCCTTATCAGTGAGTACTTGTTCTAAATGTTAAATGTCAATATTCATCACAGGAAGGAGTAACTGAGCTCCGAGATGTTGAGGAAGAGGAAAGAAAGGGAAAAGAAGAGTATATAGAACGTTGTGTGCACATAACGCCAACCTCAAAAATAGAGTCAGCTGCTTCAAGGATTGAAAACAATTGATATATCTGATCACAAACCTTCAAATTCACATATATTGGAATTTTGATACTGCTCAGTAATTTAATTGTTAATGGCTAGGCTTGCTTTCATGAGAAGTAGACTGATTCAAATTCTTCATATACAACGATCTGTGAAACTATAACCATATCACATGTTGATTGCAGGTTAAGTCTCCTCTGATGACAACTCAATAGCAAAGCAGTCACAAGCACTGGAAACTCCTCAAGTAAGGCTCTATATATCTAATATATCTAAAATGTCAGCGTGGAACTTACTTCTTTGTCAAAATGACTAGAAACTTGAGACCAAGAGTACGAGTTTGATAGGAATTTGTTCAACTTACAAAGTCATGCCTAATCTAAATTATGGCAAAGCAAATCTATTTTTGAGTGCTTTAGTTGTCTTGAATCTCTTGCAACTTTCAGTTCAGGAATCAGACGTCCTATATATTCTAGCGATACCAAATTTGGAGCATAAATCTTCCTTGTGCCACCTGAATCATCCTTAATCTTCAAGAGACTTAGGAATTGAGATGTAGAAATAAGGTGCTCGAGATTCCATCACATGTCCACATGGGGTGATATGATATATCTAAATATATCAGATTCTAACATTCAAGAACATCCAAATTGTCCGGTGAAGAACTACAATTATATAAATGTGCAAGATTGATGCTTTAACACGTTGGTTTCTTTTTGTATAGCATCACAAGAAAAGATCGCGTTGAAGTTGGTTATAAGCGAATTTCATCATCTGAATAGCTAAACAATCATTTGGCAAAGGTAATTCTTAAATGTTTACTTCTTTTCCCTTCTATCTCTGTCTATTCTTTGTTTCGGGGCAGGGGGTGAAGGACACAAGAGAAGATTTTCCTATAGGTAAGGAAGAGGCGAAAAAGGAGCATTAGTCACTTAGCCCATGGACGAAGACAATGATATCAGTTCCATTTTTTATGTTGAGAAAGCACCAACTGCTCATTCTGGAATATCCGGTTATATATGCAGCTGCAGGGTATATATGGACTAAAAGGATCACTTTTCTGTTTATCTGAACTCCCTTCTTGTGAAAGTAATAGACAATGTGGTTTTTAGTTGTTTCAGCAAAAATAGATTTCTGGTAATACATATTAGAATTCACATTGAAAACAAAACAGAAAAGTTCACAGGTAAAATAGATTTCATGTAATACATATCAGAATTCACATTGGAAACAAAACAGCAAGAGAGTATCTCCATGAGCATACTTCCGCAATCTTAAACAAGTAAAAGGCGTGTAGCTCCTACAGGTTCTATGAGTTCAACTGAACCTATTGTCTTCGACTCAAGATATATGTGTACAAAAACAAAAGAAAGAAAGTGTATGCTTACATATAATAAGATCACAAACATTCTGTACTCATTAACCGGTTATTATTGTCTTAACTTTGAAATATGCGCTTTGCTAGTTATCTCAAATTCTATCATCAGCATCATCTTCAAAGGGAGTGAATTGACACCCCTTGCCCGAAAAACCAACACTTCTATTGATTTGATTTGGTTTATGAAGTTATAGAACCGACATAGCTGGTTTGATTTGGTAAATGAAAAAACCAAACCAAAGAACCATCTATATGCACACCCCAAAAATTAGTTAGTATCTTTATATCCTTCCAAACATAGCTAAAGAAAGACTTCAGGCCAAATACGATATGAAGAAAGGATGAAATGACAAGAAGAGTGCTTGGTGAGGAGTCAACACGAGAGAGAGAGGAAATTCTCGCGAATAAGGAAGTACGTCGCTAAAAGGGAAAGCCAGAGAAGGAACTGCTGGACACCCTCACCTTCTGCTCCAAATTAGCATATCCATATTATGAGAAAGCCTATAGACACTGCAATTGCAGAATTTGCACCTTGCAAATGTCTATTTGTTTTAAGTATGTAATAAGTTGCAAACAAGATCATAATGGGAAAATTATATAAAATAGCAAACTATTAATTCAAAATAAATGTTATAACCATAGTTTCAATGAATTCGCCTCTCTCCCTTGAATCTCGCTTACCACTCCCCTTTGCCTCTCGCACTTTGTACAAACACAAATGTATAAATTGTGTTGGTGTTTGTATAAAACGAGAGAGAACTGTATATACAAATTTAAATGCATATATTGTCGTCTTATACACTTATAATTGCACAAATACAAATCTTCTCCTGCCTAATTTTCTTTTTTCTTTATTTCTTTTCTCGCTTTATACAAAATACAATGCATAATTTGTGTTTGTATAAAGCGAGACATTTGATATATAAATATATTGACGTTATTATATTTGCATTTATGAAAATATTTATCTCATAAAAATTAGCTAATAAATAAATAATAAAAATTAAACTAATACAAACTTCAACTGACATTATTACAAGTTATATGAACTTTTTCTCGTCTAAAATGCTGAAATATTAAAAAAATAATGTAGTAAATAAGTAAAAAAAAAAAAGGGCAATATTTATACAGTAATAATTATTCTGAACTAAACTTCGTGACAATCTAAATTACATAAGTAGCATTGATAAATAAAGTCATTCTTTTGTCTTAAGCATAATATATCTACATCACAAGAGAAATTGTTAACAAAAATATATGAATTTAGACTACATCATGTTAACTTCATATATTGGAACATTACATACTAATGTATATATTAAGCAAAAAAATAATTTTTACATCATCAAATTTAATTTCCTTAAGTACTCAAGGTTATGGAATATACCTTTTTAGGATCGAACGACTTACTTCATCAGAATAGTGGTACTTTTTTTAAAATTTAGAACAGTGATACTTCATATTCCACTAAATAAATCACACAAAAAAATTTAAAATGCAAGAAGAGTAGAAGATAAAAAAAAATTATATTTGAAAAATGAGAGGACATCCCTCTTTTTATGGTCAACAAATGGTAGTGTGAACAAATATTTTTGTATTACTGTTCTTGCCATTGATGTATAATAATTTTCAGCAACTGATATGACTATTTCAGTACTTTACAACAATTGACGAATGTTATTGTTGAATAAATTACTGCAACTGCTATATCTATTTCAGCAGCTGTTGAATAACTTTACACAATTGTGACATTTTAATATAATTTTTTTATGATCAATTTATTAGTTTTAAGTTACAATATTTTCAGGTATCTTCAACATCATTAATGGGAGAGAGAATAGTAGTATCAGTTGATTGTAATGGTGAATGGATCAAGTCCAACAATGTCACGACCCAAAACGGGTCGCGAGTGGCACCCACACTTACCCTCCTATGTGAGCGAACCAATCAATACAAAACCCAACATTTCGAATATAATAACACATTATAATGCGGAAGACTTAAACTCATTAATGAAAATCAATTAAATAACTTCTAAAAACTCGACAACTATTATTATCCCCAAAATCTGGAAGTCATCATCACAAGAACATTTATCCTCAAATTACTAAGACTAAGAGTATCTAAGAAACTAAACATAAATAATAGCTAGTCTATGCCAGAACTTCAAGGCATCAAGACATGAAGAAGAAGATCCAGTCCAAGCTAGAAGCTTTAGCTCACCCTGAAATCTGGTGTGATGAAGACTGGCTAGAGTTGCGGTTGAGTTGAAGACGACGGCACGTTTGCTGCACTCCACAAATAACAAGGAAAGAAACATACAAGTAGGGGTCAGTACAAAACACGGGTACTGAGTAGATATCATCGGCCAACTCAAAATAGGAAACAGTATATATCAGATAATATCACAAATCAACTACAATACTCAACCTGTAGCAACAACATGCACAAGAATCTTTGATAAATAACGTCAAGTACACTCATGAGGACACAAGCCTCCATATCATACTCATTTGGGAATTAGGTTCATTAAATTGAGTATATTAACATCTTTCAAGATTCATTATCTTTATTCCTCTCGTGTCGACACGTGACACTCTGATCCTCATCATACTATCCTGGTGTCGGAACGTGACACTCCGATCCCCTAATACTATGTGTCGAAACGTGACACTCCGATTCCCTAATTCTACGTGTCGATTCGTGACACCCGATCCCCTAATTCTACGTGTCGGTTCGTGACACCCGATCCCCTAATCTCATTCTGTTAATTCATCAAGCCTTCTCTTATACCAAGGCATCATCATCTCATTACTTTAGTTCATCAAGTCTTCCTTCATATCAAGGCATCATCATTAACAAGGGGTTTTCAAGATTTGGGATTCAATAGCTTCATCATGCTTATTTCATCACAATTATATAAACACATTCATGCAAGCATACAATTAAGCATATAGACGACTTTACAATACAACCTAACACATATCATTCGCTATTAAGAGTTTACTACGAATAGCATAAAAACCATAACCTACCTCCACCGAAGATTAGTGATCAAGCAAGCAAGTTCCCAAAGCTTTGTTCTTCTTCTCGTTTCTCCTTTTTCTCGTTCGATCCTCTCCCTCTCTTTGTTCTTTCTATTTTTCTTATTCAAACCCTCTTTCTTTTACCCTAATTATCATATAATTAAGTATAAAAGATGAGGAATTAACCCACTAATTAACTCAAGGTTATCTCTTTTAACCCCCAAGTAATTGAGTTTTGAATGTTAAACCACTAAATTTATAATTAAAGCAGAAATAGTCCAAAACGTCCCTTAAAACATTTAAAGAAATCCGACTCAGCCTGGGATTACGCAATCTGTGATGGGTCATCGTGACTGCGACGGTCCGTCCTGCTGCTTCCGTCACAGAGTTCAGAGACTGAAATTTACTGAAGAGTCTGTGACGGCCCGTCATGCCTGTGACGGTCCGTCCTGTCACGAAGTTCAGAGAGTCGATTTCAGTACCCAATTTTCAGAATTCTAAGTATTTTGAAACGAGACACCCTCGACGGTTCGTCGTGCCTACGACGGTCCGTCGTGGGGTCCGTCGACCAAGACAGCTTTTCCAGAATTAAAATCTGTTGCTCAAAACGACTAAACAGGTCGTTACAAACAATCGTTATATTTGACGTTGAAAGAGTAAGGAATTGGTTGCGATAATTGCGACGATTGTGCATTGAGATATTGAATATGATAAGTTTGCGAATAAAATCATTAGTTGTTATAAATTAAATTGTAAGTTGGAAGATATTGTGATCACTTACCCGCATAGTTATGGTGAAAAGCAGAAGACACATCCTTTCAAGATGAATGATCAACTTAGTTTAAGTACTTATTTGGAAGATGATGTGGACACCCAATTTTGACCCTCCATGATGAGAATTAACTTTCGAGTTTCTTAAATTCCAAACGATTTGAAATAACCGACTTTATAAAATTCAAAATATTCTCCTTCTTTTTTCGAGTTTATTTTAATTGGTTTTTCACCATTTTTATAATTTTTAAGTAATATATATGTTTTATATAATTTTGAGCATATTTTCGAAAATCATTTCAAAAAGATTTTAATTTTTAGTAAATATTTTATTAAATTAGTTTAGTTTCAATTATGGTTAATTATTTTAGTTTATAATGAGGTTAATTATTTCATTTTGTTAATTTTAAGGAGGTCGTCAAATAATTTTATTTAAATTTGTCTAATTAGTACTGTTAAGTTCAATCGGCTATAATTGCAATCGATTGGATCAAATTCTCCATTCTGATCCAACTTTTTTCCTTACCACATCTTCATATACCCATCCCAACCCAATTCCTTTCACCCTAAGATTTTAGCGGCAAAAGACAACAATGTCAGCCCCCTAAAATGGCTGAATTTTTAGTTTTTGATTCACTGTTTATGTTACTTTCTTTATATTATTTTTATTGCTGTGATTGCTAACATTTTTTAGTTTTTTCCATTATCAAATTCCTTTTCATTGTAAAGTTTCTTAAATAAATAAATTGTCTTTTAAATAGCTTATGAATGACTTGAGGATTTTCTTTATATCCTTTCATATTTGTTAAACAAGGTTATGTACTCCATTTATGAGTTTGAATGAATTTTTATGATTGAAAACTTGATTATGGAAAGAAGTTCCAAGTTAGATGTTTTCTTCAGATTTTTAGAAGTATTTAAAGACTTTTATTTAAGTTTTCAACAAGAATTTTTGAGTAGTTTGACCTAAATAAATAAATAATTATTCTTAAATTTTCTTAAAAATTAGCCAACTTTAAAATTCGTCGGTCAACCGCGTGTTAGCGGATTCTCTAAGGTGCCTAAATCCTTACTTAGAGAATTATTTGAACCCTTACCGAAAACTCTGGT
This sequence comes from Solanum lycopersicum, assembly GCF_036512215.1. Taxonomy (NCBI): domain Eukaryota; kingdom Viridiplantae; phylum Streptophyta; class Magnoliopsida; order Solanales; family Solanaceae; genus Solanum; species Solanum lycopersicum. The sequence goes on along the minus strand of NC_090810.1, from coordinate 8,880,686 downwards.
TTTATTTAAAATAATTTCTTACAAAAACTCATTTTAAATTGTATTTTTTAATTTATCGTAAAAATTAAGTGGCCACTTTCCAAAATTACTTAGTTTTTCAAAAATTTAACAAAATTGGCCAAAGTTGCGAAATCGGCTTTAAAACCCTTCAATTTTCGAAATCGGATTGTAACATATGAACCTAGAGGTGTTTTAAGGATCTATATAGTTAAAATATTGATAGAGAATCATAACTTGTGTGATGACCAAACAAGTGTTGAACAGTGAATGTTGTTATTTTGATTGTGAGAGCATATTTGATTTTAGTGGTATTGTTATTATTACTTTATTACTTATTGTGGATAATTTTAGCAATTGTTATATAAAGTACAACAACTTTCTTATTTACTGTAGAAAAGTCCAGCAACTGCTATGAAAGGTAAAATAATTTTAATGCTTGTTGTAGAAATTCAAACAATTGTTATAAAACAATACAACTCGTTTAATTGTTGTAGAGAATTATAACAATTACTAGGAAAAGTAAACAATTTGCTTATTTGTTGTACCATATTCAAATAAAATTACTAGCTATTCTAGATTTTCTTTTGAAATCAGTCAAAACTATCATATTTATCATCTAATATGATTAATATAACTAATTAAAAATCAATTTATCAATTTAAGTTGATCACATGTGAAATTACTTATTTAATTGTCTGGTATCTCAAATAACTATCTAATTAAGCAAGATCACAATCTAATATAGATTTTATTTTTAAATTAAATCAACACTACTCTAGCTATCATTAAATATAAGTGTTTACAATCAATTAACAATTATTTACTCATTATAAATTGATTACATGTGACATTGTAATGAAATTGATCGTTTGCTATCTTGAATAACTATCACATTATACAAGATCACTATCTAATAATATTTTGTTTTTAAATTAAATCAACACTACTATACTTGTCATTAAATATGAGTGTTACAACCAATAAACAATCAATTACTCATTATAAATTAAGTACATGTGACATTGTAATGGAATGGATTTTCTGTATCTCAAACAACAATCTCATTATATAAGATCACCATCTAATATAAATTTTGTTCTTAAATTAAATCAAAGCTGCTCTATTTATCATTAAATATGAGTGTTACAACCAATAAACAATCTAAAAGCCAATTAACTTGCTTACTTATTAAAGAAAATCTATATATCTATATAATAATATAAATTTGCATCATAGGGAGATTGATGTGGCATGCTTCTAAAGTCAGGATTCATTTTTTTGTTTTTTGACATTCTTTTTTTTTGAATTTTCTTTGTTCATTTTTATTAATTATTCATTTAATAATTTAAAAATCTATCATATTTATTATCTTCAATTATTATTGATGAGTTACAAAAAACCTACATCTTTTTGCATTCTCCACTTAAATAATGTGTCTTCTCAACTTCCTCGTATCTTATTCTTAGACTCAAACAATCTATAAATAACAACCATATATGGAGTTGTTGGATACTCAATATATTATTTTTGTGGTCAGACATTTTTTTTTGTTTGACTTAATTTTCTTCTCTTTTTTATTTTTTAAATGTTGGAGGAACATCAAACAAATTTCATTGAACATACATGTATGTATCAGTAAGAGGAAAATTCAACAATGCACCAAAATAACAACAACAATTAGAATGAAGACAAAAAGAACAAGAAACAGAAAAAGAACAACAAAATTGACACAACACACTGCAAGCTAAACTAAAGATGAGGAGAATAGATATTAGAATGAACAAAAATATCGTAGCTCTTTTACTTTGTTTGTTCTTCTTTCTGATGATGGGGCGTTATTTTTTCATGAAAAGAGAAAGAGATGATTTCTCTTGATATTTATGAAGATATTGATATAAGAAAAAAAATCATGTAATAATCAAATTTCTTCAAAATATAAAGTGTTTTTGAAATGAGATTGCACTATAATTTCTTCTTCTACAAAAATTATATATTGAGAGAAATAATCATTTTGATTGAGAAACTTATAGAATGAATAATAAGTGGTCAAAGAGCAAGAAAAAATTATTTAGAGAGATTTATGGAGCTCACCAAAAGTATCTGAGTGTCATATGCTCCTACTGAGGGGATCTACTAACTGGAGTACCTATGCCTGCAGAATGAAATGCAGCGTCCCCCGCGAGGGACATTTGTGTGAAAAATATACTGAATATGTAAAGCAATATAGCATATTTAATACGAGGACTCAGATGGTATCAAGTATCAACATATGAGTGCATAGATCAGGAGATAAGACCACCTTTGCTTACTTTGTGAGATCATATAAGTTACGTTTATTTATGGAATCATATTAAATTAGGATGAGAATTAAGGAGAAATCTATCAATATTTTAATTCCATTTTTTCCTCAAAACGTATTTCTAATTTATTTTTCCTTATCTATGTTTAATTAAATTTTGTTTTATTATCTTTTATATATTTTTAACTGAAGTTTGTCAATATTTTTGTAATTTTTTTTATTTTTAGATTTGATGTTTATTTCTAATTCAACAAATGAAAATTTCACTTTCAAATTTTATTGAGTATCAAAGTTGACCATATTTAATTTCATGCATCTTTAATTTTACTTCCTTACCTTTATTTGATTTATTTATTATAATTTATATCATTTCTTTAAATTGTTCGTTCCTTTTTCTTTTTTCTTACATTTTATTTATTTATTTGTTACCAGATAATAGTTATTATAAATTGATAAGAATTGCATGTATATTTTATAAAATTTAATTTATTTTATTTAAATTAAGCTTAGTTCATTTCTTCTGCGAAAAGATTCATATATGTACGTAATATTAAAGTTAAAATTAGAAAAGAATGACAACCTTCTTACTTCAAATATTTATTTATTTTATCATATTTTTAAGACATTCTCTCTCATATTTTCTTAGAATAATTGCTAAAAATTGTGTCTAGATTTATTTATTTATTTTTCTAATTCTTATTTTGTGCATTTTATCTAATTTTTAATAAATTTTTTACCTTGAAATTTTGCACAGTATCAAATATGATCATACTTAAATGCTTTCATCATAGATTCTATTAATGTTTTAAAATTTTCTTTCCTTAAACTCATCATTAATGTAATTTATATCATTTCCTTAAATTATTCTTTTACAACTTTTAAAAAAAGCATTTTTTATTATACATAAATAGACTTTAATTTGTCATTTATTTCTAATTCCATTTTTTTCCTCTTAAAACGTTCTTTTTTCTTATCTATCTTTAAATTATAGTTTTTTTTATTTTATATAACTTTAATTGAGGTTTGTTTTATTTTCTTTCTTACATATATATATATATATATATATATATATATATATATATATACTAGGTAAACTAATCGCGCTTTGCACGGTGGTAAATTTCATCTATTAACTTGCATCACTTTTGAGTTTAATGAAATAACATATGACCATTTGAATTGACATCTCAACAAGTCCTTCAAAATCGTTGATGGTACTTATTTGCATTGTCAAAAGACATTGTTACTTTTTTTTTGTTTCGAATATTACATTCAAAACATGTAAAGCTTTGCGAATTTTAATCTAATATAAAAAACATGTTTATTTATGTTGGGTCTGACTAATTTGGATCCATGAAAATAGACATTTTAATTTCAATACAATATGCATTATGTTTGTGACCTTTATTTGATAGAATATGAGAGAATTTTATGACACTGCCGTCATAATTTTTTTTGGGATAATATATAGACATACAGTTAAGCTTGACTTCAAATGTTAAATTAAAAAATACTCTGATTTCGAGTCTCTATATATAAATGCATTAATTCATCTCCTCCATGTTAATTAACCACTCCCACTTGTAAAATGATACTCTTGTAGAATGTGTTTGGTTTGAAGGAAAACATTTTTTGGAAAATGTTTTCCAATTTTTCCATGTTTGGTTGGGACAAAAGTTTTGAAAAATATTTTCCAAATCAACTCATTTTCCTCAAAATCAAGGAAAATGACTTCCATTCAAAAACTAAGGAAAACATTTTTCGAAACTCTCCTCCAATTTCAAATTACAATTTTTTTTTTGGAAAAAACATCGATTTTAAAAAAATATTTTCAATTTCAAAATTTTATTTTTTCACCCGATATCTGCCCCCCCCCCCCCCGGCCACACCCCCCCAGCCCCAGCCCCTCCCCATAAAATTAATTTTGCTTTATTAAAATATTTTCATTAAATTTTTATTTTTAAACTCCTCCCCCCCCCCCCGGCCAACCACCCACCCACCCCCAAAAAAATTAATTTTGTTTTTTAAAAATGCTATCAACTTCAAATTATTATTTTTTCACTCCTCCCCCCTACCCTCACCCACTACCCCCATCCCACCCCCACCCCCACCCAAAAAAATAATAATTTTGTTTTAAAAAATATTTTCAATTTCATAAATTATTTTTTCCTCCAGTAAAAATAAAAGATGTCTCTCAAAAACATTTTTCATTCATAAATCAAACACTAAAAATCATTTTCGAAAAATATTTTCTACTCACCAACCAAACATGAGAAAATAAGTCCAAAATCTACTTGTTTTCTAGGAAAACATTTTCCTCCATACCAAACACACCCGTAATGTATATAATTTTTTATTAAGTAGCAAATGAACCATTAAAAATGTGTTAAAACACTGGCTATCTTAATTCTTTTCAAATATAACTGAATATACCATTTGCTAGATATATTTCAATTAATACTTTGACAATGCAAGTATTTTCTATTTTCACTTACTAAAATACTTTATCTGCCTCAAATGTTTTCGCTATCTTCCTCTATATTAGATATGAGTGAATTTGGAAATAATGTATTTAATTTACCACACAAATGCTTGAGTGTGGTTGCATACGTGAAAATAATGACGACAACTCTACCGGATGAAACATCTTTAATTTATAAAAGTTTGTCAATATGTTACATTCTTAGTCTATTTGGTTTAACTGTTTTGAGAAGAGAGATTACATTGAATAGCTATAATTTTATTTGAACTAGAAACATAAATAGGAAAAAACATGAAAAAAAACTAAAAAATTATCAATTAGTTATATAAAATAATCCCTCACAAATTAATGAGATTCGAACATTGTAACTACATTTATAACAAAGACTACAAAAGAGCAATCAAAGAGAGAAGTTTAAACTAACCTTCATCGTTTCTAACGCTGGACAAAGATGAAATAACATATCATTTTTTACATGTCTTACAATTGTAAAAGATAATGCAAAGTAAATAGTCAGTACCTCACTTGAGGATAGTAAAATTGTCAAGCTTCATGCAATGCGGCTATGCATTCAAATTTTAAAGGTTCAAGTGCACTACTTCAAATTCCTTGAATATGTTAGCTTAAATGCGAACTACTGTTTCTTTGACCTTCATTTCTTTTTGCTTGATTATCTCAAACTACATCTAACCACAATGATCCCATGCTTTTCCAAGTCCCAAACTACGGATCGCAAAATCACTTGTTAACCAAAACAATCTGCCTTCACAATTCAATGGGCTTCAACTATAAAAATTCAGACAGAGCAACAGTTATACAAGAGTAAGCAAACTGAGAAACTCCAAATATCCTTCTTTCACTACGTATGCATGTTTGGATGGTTACTTCAAACTGACATCTGGGAAAAAGTCAATATGGTTATGTTCAAAAATAATTTTTTAATAGAAAATTCTTATTTAGTTAGCCATCTTTTGATAACCCAAAATATATTTATTGCACATTGGATAATGTAAGAGATTTCATAACAAGGGTCTTATGGTTATGCAGTTATTGATCTCACTGATATGATTCTCATACCTAGGTGTGAGATGTGTTGGTCGACGGCAGGTTGTACAATAGAATCTTCTCTGTGATCAAATTCTTGAAAAAAATTGCTTGCAATCGAAGCAGACTAAGACACAGAATTTTTAAATTTAATTGAATATTGATAATTGAGCTTGCACGTGGAATATTTGTCCCTAGGAATGCATATGAAATGGTAAATTGTATTAACATTTCAATTCATAAACAAATTTAAGATGTAGATGATGTGTATACCAATGGTTGTTGCTGGATGTTGACAATAGGCATTATTTGTTCTTCAAATGGCACAAACAAATGAGAGCCTGTAGTTGTGTTCCTTTTGGTGCGTATGTGCTGAGAAGCGATTTTATTTCATCGGACCTATATGTAAAAAATGTTAAAGATGTGAATACATTCATTTGTTTATGGAGAGGTGTATTTTGAATATGATGTCTGTAGTGCGATAGCTTGTGGGTATGGGGGATCAATCTGGATTGTTGTATCAAATCTATTTGAAAGACCTGCATTTTATTTAATAGTTGGTGTTAATTCGATCCTTCATTTTATTTAATAGTTGGTGTTAATTCGATCAATATGTGTAGTAGGAGAAATTGTTAATATGTTTACTTTACCTGAAGATGATTTTGGTTTGGCCACTTTTCTGGCAATAATTACTGGGAATTCTTGAAGCTCTTTCAGATGTGTGAGAAGTTTATTTCCATATAGGTCAATGAATTATTCCCAGAGAGTGAGTTATAATAGATCATAACTTACACAGATACAAGCAAAATTGGAAAAATGTTCACGAAAGGAAGTAAAGAAAAATGTGTTACTATTGTTGTATATACACAAATAAAATGAACATCATCAAAGTAGGATGCAACATTTTACTTTTGTTTTCAAATTAAGGTCAAATTAAAGACAAAAATGAAATTGCAAGCCCTTGTTGAACACTATGAGATCCCTTTAGTTGGTTTTCATACAACCATGACAGATGTGCACATGTTAGCAGTAGGTTTTCAACGGCTGACTTTTGACCTGAAGTTGACAATTCCTTCTCTTATTGAAGGGTATTCATTTTGGCCATTGAAAGTAGGAGAATCAAAGAAGAAGAATTCTGGCTAAACAAAGACATAATAAGCATATCTAGATTGTTCAAATAGTTAGGTGTGTTAGGTAGTATTCTCTGTAATAAAAAATACTCTGATTTATCAATATAAATATACCTCATCGCCGTGGAAGTTTACTCACGGGGTGTTACCACGTAATATTGAGTTTTCTCTTTCTCTCTCTAGATCTCTCATCTCTTTGTTCTTCATTCATCAAGTGTGTGTGCGTGAATTCGATCCTAACAAGGTGTTGAAATCTTTTTAGAGAAATTATTACTGTAAGCAACTTGCACAATTAGCTAATTCTTCCATTAAAGTGGCTGGTAAGTGTTGTCTATGAGTCTTGAAATATGATATTTGCCACTCTTGAATACCAACAATGTGCATGACATTCCTCATAAGAATGAGATTACAAGTTAACCATTATCATGTCCCTATAATCAGATTTAGTATATTCACACACCTAGATCAAATTTAATCAGTCAATCAAAAGGATAATCAAACATTAATAACAATTGATCTAGTGTAAGTTCAAATACACCACAATTAGATAAACCCGATACTCTAAGAGGCTAGGGCTACTTCCTTCCCACTGCGTCCTTCCTTGTGTGTCGGAGATATAAAGAGAGTGCATCGAAAAAGAACGTGAACTGGATCGAACTATTCTATGGTGAAGCATCCGAAAATTAGAATAATCCACACCATAGTTGGAAACTTTTTATCAAAATGTAGTATCCAACTTATCCTTTTCTCCTTATTTATTGTTTTCTTTTCACTTTTGGGCAACATTATCAATCAAGAATTAGATGCACCAAAGAACTTTGCCAAATTGAATGAAATTTTAGATCCTTAGAGCAAGCCAAATACCATAGCAAGGTAACATTCAAATACAAGATGCTTGAAATCATAGAGAAGAGAATTTTTTTTAAAAATATTTATTTTCCAAGAAAGAGGGTCAAAGGAAGATGACATGACAAGTCATTAATAAATCTAGTTATATGACACAAGCTCAAAAAAAACAGAAGGATATAAGATGGTTCAACAAACGTACATTTACATTCACGGTAAGATAAAAGTGCATTAGTATATATGGTCATTATGGCTGGGTAATACTGCAAGTTGATATTACTGAAAAGCATTAACATCTATCACCTTTGCTGCACCAAACCAGTAATTTCAAAGACAATACAAAAGATATGACTTTTCTGATTTTCAAAAATATATGTCATCTCTTCCTTATTAGACAGTCCAGAAGGTACAAAAAGGGGATGGTATGCCAGATTTTCTTCAAATATTTAATGAATTTGTCGACTCTACAAACATTTACCGAGAGGCATCTCAATGTTTCACGCATCTTTTTCGTTAATGGCTTGGAAAAACAATTTTTTTTATGTGGTGCACACATTTTGATTGTTGCAATAACATTTTTGCTTATTTATCATAAATAATAAAATTATACTTATTTAGCACCAAGATAAGAAACAAAAACTATTTGTGCAGGAACTAAAATAAATTGTATATTTGTGTTAGACACAATTGGCTTATGGCGGAATCTGCAAGATCATAATTTCCTGATGATCCAAAATAGAAACTGTTATAAAATACAAAGATGCGCTGGGGTGATTTCCAAAGCAAAAGTTTGGAATGACTTGAAAAGGTTGTATAGCAGCTGTCAAAGATCGTAAATCTAGGACAAGTTTAGCAGGTATATTAAGTCAGTCAAAATTCTTTTGGCTTGAAAATTACATTCAACACAGAAGCAACAAACCATGTTTGTGTCAAGGTTGATGAACGAAGTTCTTTATACAAATATTTTTGTAACTAATCTACCAGAATTTCAGATTTATTAACTTTAAATCAAATCAAATTGTACTAATTATTGATTGTTTGTCAGTTCACTAGATTGATATATTCTACTGGAAACATAAAAACTCAGATTTCTTTCATTTTTAATAGTGAAATAAATCAAGAATCATCCAAGACTTAAATTTTGAAAGACTGTGATTTGGACTCAAACCAGCCAGCCAAAAAATAAAACAGAAGAAGCAAATTAAAAAACAAAAACAGTGGAGTGACAGTTGGTATATAGCTATAAAGGAAAAGATGATTGCTTCGTACATGACTTAGCATCTCGAGTTTTAGATAACAATTTTCAGTTCTGAAAAGTTGGAAAGTAAAATTTTACTTACTCATAGTCGATGACAATGAATTCTTGAATTTTGCTCCGATTTGAGGAATATGATGGAGGGACACCATTTATCACGAGGGCAAGAATATCTTGCATAAATTAAAGAGTTATTAGTAAGTTGTAATAGTCATGAAAAATGAATTATATGTGTGGTAAGTATAGTGCTAAGATATTTGAGAAGTACAGAATTCAAAGCCTATAGCTTGATAGGCAAAACTGTCAAAAAATGTAGTTTTTAGCAGCGTCGGTGGCAGCAATGGTGGTTCAGGGGGTATAACTTGATCTATTGGTTTAAAAAATTGTGCCTTTATCAATTGTCCAGTTGAATTGATGAAGAGAATTTCGATACGCCTTGGTTGACTCGGAGAAAAATGTCTCCGATAGCAAATATATTTGGAAAGAAACAAACTCATTTACATAATATGCGATATCTGTATCGTACATGATAACTTGTATTTGAGTTTCCTATGAGAAATTTAATGAAGTTAGAAAAATATAAGGTAAGTGAAATAACATATAGTTAGTATAGAAATTCAAAACTGGTTTGAATTGTTGGGAATAGTTATTTTTTATGGGGTATATAAAATTTAAAGCATATGAAATATGGGTGGAGGTTTACCCATGGATGTGATGGCTTAATCAACAGAATGAAGATTATAATAAAACATGTAAGTACTGATTTTGCAATAATTATTTAAGGAATACATCAACAACATTAAGCAACACTTTTAGCACAAAAACGAATTCTCAATATCAGTTCACAGATTTATTAGGTTTTCCTGTGCGTTTACAAAATCAGTTGACAGATGATTTTGTTAAGCATCTATCCTCCCTCGCTATTTGTAGAATAATATTTCATTTATTCTATGATCTCTCAGCACTGATTGTTTCTAAATATTTACATGAGAGTTCGCTTAAAGAAGCAATTCAGTTTCTTAAATGGATTGGTATCCACACAGATTTCAATTCAATTTTTTCTATATTTCGCAAAGAAAATCAACAATATCGAACCTAAATAGTAACTAACTTCCCTATAATACAAATTATGTCTATAAAAGAAAGAGGAGTAAAACGTAGATTTAAAATGAGAAAACGTGCTTCATATCAAAACCCACAAGCAACAGAACAAACTTCAACGTAAAAATTCAACTTTCCCTAAATTCTACAAAGAGAACCAACAAAATTTAACCCAATCTGTAACTTTTCTGTTATAGAAAATATGTCTATAAAATAAAGAAGAGTAAAATGTAAATTTAGAGTGACAAAAGTGTTTCACATCAAAACTCACAAGCCATAATATTTCAACCAAGTAGAAGAGCATTGAATTAAAGATAAATGTTTGAAGACAGATTACAACCATTAAAAAGGAAAGTAAAAATGATATGCAACATATTTATTTTGCTACAAACTAATTTGTGAAAGTAAATGAGTATTTGTTAGTTAAGTGATAAATACCTCTTCGTCTTGTAATATCATCAATTGATAGTTCTTGTTTCTCTCCCTATTGATTCAAGGATGGCCTTTATCTACCACTTGAACTTTACAAGTTCATTCTTCTGTGTTCTCGTCGATTTTGTTGATATTCAATCTTTATGTCATGGATGATAACTGAGATTAAAATATGCAATCCAACATAATAATGAAAAAAGAATGGTATGAAATAGAAAGATATATGAGGTTAAATAATATAATACGATATGTTGTCTACCTATGAAAAATTTAAGATAGTTTCAAGAAAAAGCTTTTTCAATAATAAGATCATGTTTCCACTTATACGAGCTACTAAAAGTTTCTTACTTTGTCTAAACACATTTCTGTTAATTTTCTAGTTATTTTTCTCTTCATCAGTAGCAAGACAATAACTTTGTATCCTTATAGGAAAGAACATACTTGTAGCCGAAGCCTTAATTGTAATAATTGCAAATCCTTACCTTCACCCTGCACCATGAAATAATTGTAGGATGAATTCAATATTTTTGTAATTTGTATTCATCAAACAACATCTGTTATACTATTTGGCCTTATCTACACAGACAATTAAGTTGATCCCAAAATTAAAGGTAACTTTTCTTTTCAAAGAGGTTGTGCCAAAATACACATTGATAATAGGAATTCTGATTAACGAAACACAATAAAAATGTGAAAGAAATCAAGAATAGAACACCAAAAATCATAATTACTCAACCAAAATCATAGAGTTAAGAACAATTCTAATGAAAATGGATCTCACTATTATAGTTGGATGGAAATAGGAATGGGATGAACCAATCTAAATGAAAATGAGCAGAAGTGTATAACTTAGACAGCTACAGGCATTCCATGAACCTCCTTAGCATTTTGAGACACAGTTAGATCATGCCCTGGTCGACTCTTGAGTTACTACACTGCTGGTACAAATTACGGTTGTGGAAAGTCTCTATCAAAGTTTGGAATTACACTCCTGCAACTGTATGGCGGTCCACATGGAATGGAAGTAGTGCAAGAATTTTATAGGATATAAAAGTATCTGTTATTATAGTAAAATACTGATATATCTCCTTAATTTTCTTTTGGGGCAACATAGCTTCAATTAATCATGTAGAAGTCATAATAAAAAATAAAATAAAATAATTTTTAAGCCATGATCGTTTGAACATGTGAAGTAGTTGTTCTGTATTTACTGTCTAGCAATAGTCTTGATGCTGAAAATCAACAATAAGGCTCTTTACTTGATTAGAAAACCAGCTTTCCATGAACCTAAATGGGGGAAGTTGATTTTTGCTGATAAGTAGCTGATGACTATTGTTGTAGCTACTCCACAAAATTATTGAGACTCCAAAACACAAGAAAAATCAAACATTACAAAAACCGAGAAAATTAATTTAGATGGGAAAAAACCATATATGAACAGAGGAAGTTGAAAATAATTTTAATAAAGAAACTCAAACTAAAATAATCCAAAATGTAAATTGGAAGCCCAAACTAATACTATATGTAACAAAAGACAACCAAAATCTACTGCATGTGAAAATATATGAATTTTTCATATGAACAGAGGAAGATAAGCTGATGTATGTCATTGTTTTCGATTAAGCTCAAACAAACACAAAACTACTCAAAGATGCAAACTTTTAAAGGGAAACAACCCATTTAGGCACAAAAATGAAATTTATAAACTACATCTATCCATCATATTAAAAATGAAATCTAATTTCATTCTTGATTTAACACCATAAACCAGCAGAGAGCTTTAATTTTTTTTTTAAAAAAAAAAAGGTTCTTACATTGGCAATAGAATCCAATTGATGCACAAAACCTTTGTTCCTTCTTATCCATCTCTTATAAACCTCCATACCCCACATACCCAAATCAAATTTCATATATTCACACACCTAAATCAAACTTAATAACCCAATCAAAAGGATAATCCAACATCAATAAAAAACCCAAAAGGAAAAATAAGGAAACATTCAAACACCCAAATCAAATTTGGAACTTCAACTTTGATGAAAAGGAAGATGACGAAAAAAAAAGCTTCATACCCAAATCAAATTTGGCATATTTATACATCTATATCAAACTTAATCACCCAACCAAAAGGATAATCCAGCATCAATAAGAAAATCTCAAATGGGAAAATAAGGAAACATTCGCTCAGCCAAAACAAATTTGAAGCTTCAACTTTGATGAAAATAAAAGTGACGGAAAAAAACAAGCTCAATTAGAACATGCAAAATCTTACCTGATAAATGCTGAAGGGAGAATTGAACTTTGATGTGAAAATAGTGATATCATTACAGGAAGAATAGAAGGAAGACATAGAGGATCACATGCATAAGTTGATATCAGGAAGACACTCGCATTTAAACCATTCTTGATGAAAACTCAAGACATGAGAAGGGTATGCAATGTTATCTTCAGTTGAAGGGAAATAGACATAATACTCTTCTCCAATCATGGCACTGATACATCCAAACCACCATCCATCATTGGCATACACATCTACAATATCATATAAACCGAATCCGTGTTCTGACATTGTTCCATCTCGATGAGGCAGAACAGGGTGGACCTCGATTGTAGGGATCACCTCCTCCAGCAGTTCAGATTCATCATCAGTTGACAGAGTCTTGTACTTGACGACGTAATGATTTGGATCAATCATAGAAAGAATAGTTGCTCTCTAGTAAGAACCTACGAATCCATCTTCCTGACTTCCCACTTCAACTTCATCACCCTTTTCGAATTTTGTTGTAATTTGTTTCTTTGATATTATTGATTGTATCGACCTTGAGATCTCTGCCATTCTTGATTTATGGTATATTGCTGTTTATCCACTTTCACTTTGGTTCGGGCCATCTCTACTGGTGTTTTGATTGATTGTCGAATGAAATACTGAGAAACTATTAGGCTTTGCTACTGAACTGCATTCTGTTTCCTTAGGTTCTTATTGGGGTTTAAAAGGTGTAAATGAAAAAATGAAACGTTGTCATTTTTCTTGAAAGTTTGTGACTTTTCGGAAGGATTGTGATTTCTTTGAAAGATTGTGACTTTTCTAAAGTGATATACGAGTTTTCCTTATTTTTTCGAATTGAATGATTTTTTTCTTCCTCTGCATATGTATATATTTTCTTCAAAAGGATTTCTGGTTTACTACTATGAGCCAGTTACTAACCGTTCTTCCTACTGGGAATTGGTTTACCAAATTAGTGATTTTTGTGTAATGAATCAAAAATCAGCGAAGCTTTTGTTGCACTTGAGACTTGGAGATTGCGTAGTAGTCAGCGACGCTGCGTCAGGGGCCAACGTACTGCTCCCACATCGGCAGTGCAATACATAAGCTCCACCTTTATGAGGCTTCGTACCAGTAGCACATCTCACGACCTTACTTGAACAGGATCTGTTCTATAGGCTCGTACCACTGTAACCTTGATTTCTAAGGAGACAGGATTCCAAGTCTGGTTGATGAAGCATGGCCATGTGACCAGAGCGTGATTAACAGCCATCCATGGCTCCTCGAGCTGTGGTTGCAGTAGATGATCGTTCTTAGACTTGATTTCAGGACTAAGATGGTCTTATGGCTGTCTGACAGACTATAATTTCCTTTTTGCCCTTGTTTGAGTGCTTAGCGAGTATGATATTTGCTTGTATTATACAAGTATGGTATGCTTAATACAATATACAATTATACATCATAAATTGAAAATCGCATTATAATGGTGATTCGTTTATTAAAGTTGATATTATAAATTTACATCATAAGAAAGATTTAATGAAATTAGTAACTCTTTTCTTTCTTTCGAGTTTCCAGTACTTATCCCTGAATGAGCATGTATAAAAAGTCAACTCAATTACTGTGTATTTGAATATTCCAGGCACTTGTGATCAAGTTGCTCCTCAACTCAATCATAAATGAACTTCTCCTATAATCAATGATAATACTAATTTGGGTACACCTCAATTATTTTATCATACATTTTTTATGAAACATGTGCTATATAATCTACTACGACTTCAAAAGATGAAAAATAACTCTACCAAACTTTTGTTGCTTCTATTGAGATTTTTATTTTTTTTACCCGCCTTTATTCGTTTGCTACACTCGAACCCACGACTATTTGACAAACCTACTACTGCATCACGTTGGTGACTTTTGGGTTCAACTCAGAATAATTTAATGTCATGTGGAATTAAAATAGGTCGTCTAATTAATTGCAGGTGAAAGAGGGATAGGGTGTGTATTAAACATTTAAATTTAGGTCTAACACTCGCTCATTTTTATATTTTATTTTTTGAGAAAGGTAACCGTAATACTTGCACATTATAACCCACAATTTATTTTTATTTCCTTCTAACAGCATTATCTCTGAAATTGAACATGAATGAATATGCTTTTAATGTATCATATTCTTAATGAAGAAACTAGAGAGTACCAACCCGGTTTGTAGTATAGTTGTGGAACTGTTTCAATCTTAATTATAGGTCTCAAGTTAGAATCCTATGTATGAGAGCATTACCTCCGAATGAGACATGCAGTGCGTAATGCGGATTAGTCGGCTTCTAACGTGGACTCTAGCCACTGGGTGACAACAATGGTGAAAATGAAGGATCATCAATCCTGGGAGGCATTTTTGGTGACTCATCAGACACGCAATGCTTTTTTGTTTTTAAATTTAATAATTTTTTATTTTTATAAACTAAAAATTTTACCTTTAAATTTTACTGAATATCAAAGTGACTACATTTAGTTCCATTTATCATCAATCATATTATTTTTTTCTTACTTCATTTTGATTATTACTTTCATTTATATCATTTCATTAATGCACTTTTTTTAAATAAATTTTTTTTACCTTTTTTAATTTGTTTTTTACAAGATATTTGTTATTATAACATGATAACAATCATATATATATATATATATATATATATATATATATATATATATATATATATATATATATATATATATATATATATATATATATATATATATATATATTTCATGAAATTTAACTTTTTTTAATTTAGATCACTTCTTCGGCTAAAGATTCATTTATGTATATGTGTAATAATAAAATTAAAATTAGAAAAAGATGACAATCTTCTTATTTCAGATATTTGTTTATTTTAATCAATTTTATTTTGACATTTTCTCTATATTTTTCTTAAATAAATATTGAAAATTATGTGGAAGTTTATTATTATTTTCTTTTTTTAGAAATACTTTTTCAAATTCTGAAAAGACAGAAAATTCTACCTCAAAATTGAATTATTAAATACTCCCATATTTGAATCATTTCATGATGCTATTAATTTTTTAAATTTCTTTCTTTAAATTCATCAATAATGTTATGCATTTCCTTGAATCATTTCTTTTCCTTTCTTTTTTCTTTCTACTTTTTGTCTTTGTTTATTTCAAAAATTATTTGTCCTAAACTGCATCAAAATGTATTAGAATTTGATTTGCCATTTTGTTTGATTTTTTAGATTATTTCTTCTACTAAAGATCAATATCTATATGTTATAAGTACATCAATGTTATTCTTAAATGTCTATTGAAATCTATATAATAATATAAAACTGAATCATAGGGTTGCTGATGTGGCATGCTTCTAAAATGAGGATTTATTTTTTTGTTTTTTGATAATTTCTTTTAATTTTCTTCATTTCATTTTTTATTAATTATTTGTTTAATAATTTTAAAATCTATCATATTTGTTATATTCAATCATAATTCATCACTTAGGGCCCGTTTGGATGGCTTAATAAAAGCAGCTTTAAAAAAGTACTTTTGAAAGTGCTTAAACTTATTTTTAAAATAAGCAGTTATGCGTTTGGATAAAAGTGTTGAAGTTAAAAAAAAAGTTGTTGATGTGTTTGGCAAATAAGTGTTGACAAACAGCTTTTTAAATCAAAATGTCTGAAATACCCTTAAAAGTTGTTAACATAATAAAAGTTAATTAATTTATATTTTACAGCCATAAATAATTATATTTTGCTATCATTCACATATTTCTTTCTCATCACAAATTATTTATAAGAAGAATATAAACTTATTATAAATTTTAAAGATATATAATTTGAATAGATTAAAGAACGATTTAAGATTTTATTTTAGTTTCATCCATAGGTAATAATAATTGTCTATCATTCACATATTTCTTTATTATCACAAATCATTTATAAGAGGAATATAAATGTTTATTTAAGTTATATATGCAACTTATTTTACATTTTAATAATATATAATTTGAATAGACCACTTGAAAGATTTAAGATTTATTTTATTTTCATTCATTAGTAATAGTAATTGTCTATCATCCACACGTGAAAAGGGAAAAATAGAAGAAAGAAATGTTAGAGTTATGTGGGTAATTTGGAGATTGTATAAAAATATTAAGGGCAAAAAGGTGAAAATGTGGTCAACTTAAAACAGCTTATAAGCTGGAAAAAAAAACGCCCCTACCCAACTTTTAACTTTTGGCTTAAAATAATTTTTTTTAACTTAAAATAAGTTATTTTGAATATTGTCAAACAGCTAAATTGTAACGACCTGTTTAGTCGTTTTGAGCAGCAGATTTTATTTCTGGAAAACTGGCTGAAACGACGGATCCCACGACGGACCGTCATGGGCACGACGGACCGTCAAGGGGGTCTCGTTCCAAAACACTTAGAATTCTGAAATTTGGGTACTGAAATCAACTCTCTGAACTTCGTAACGAAATGGCAGGACGGACCGTCGTGGACACAACGGACCGTCACACATCTTCCACAGAAATTTAGTCTCTGAACTCTGCGACGACCCAGCAGGACGGACCGTCGCAGGCACGACGGCCCGTCACAGACTGCGTAATCTCAGGCTTAGTCGGATTTTTTAAAATGTTTTAAGGGGGCGTTTTGGACTATTCCTGTTATAATTATAAATTTAGTGGTTGAATATTTATAATCCAATTTCTTGAGGGTTAAAGGAGATAACCTTAAATTAATTAGTGGGCTACTTTTACCATTTTTGATACTTAATTATATGTTAATTAGGGTAAAAGAAAGAGGGTTGGAATAAGAAAAATAGAAAGAACAAGGAGAGGGAAAGAGAATCGATCGATCGAGAGAGGAACGAAGAGGACAACAGAGCTTTGGGGGAATTAGCTTGTTCGATCGCAATTCTTCGGTGGAGGTAGGTTATGGTTTTTATACTATTCGTAGTTAACTCTTAATAGCGAATGATATGTGTTGGGTTGTATTGTAAAGTCTTCTATATGCTTAATTGTATGCTTGCATGAATATGATTATATAATTGTGATGAAATAAGCATGATGAAGCTATTGAATCCCAAATCTTGAAAACCCCTTATTAATGATGATGCCTTGGTATAAAAGAAGGCTTGATGAACTAAAGTAATGAGATTGATGATGCCTTGGTATAAAAGAAGGCTTGATGAATTAATAGAATGAGATTAGTGGGGCGGGTGTCACGAACCGACACGTAGAATTAGGGGATAGGGTGTCACGAACCGACACGTAGAATTAGGGGATCGGGTGTCACGAACCGACACGTAGAATTAGGGGATCGGGTTTCACGAACCGACACGTAGAATTAGGGGATCGGGTGTCACGAACCGACACGTAGAATTAGGGGATCGGGTGTCACGAACCGACACGTAGAACTAGGGGAGCGGAGCATCACGTACCGACACAAGAATAAAGGTGATGAATCTTGAAAGATGTTAATATACTCAATCTAATGAACCTAATTCCCAAATGAGTATGGTATTGAGGCTTGAGTCCTCATGTGTGAACTTGGCGGTACTTATTAACGATCATAGTACTTGTTGTTGCTACATGTTGAGTAATGTAGTTGATTTTATATTATTACTTGATATATATTGTTTTCTATTTTGAGTTTGCCGATAATATTTACTCAGTACCCGTGTTTTGTACTGACCCCTACTTGTATGTTTCTTTTGTTAAATTGTGGAGTGCAGCAAACGTGCCGTCGTCTTCAACTCAACCGCAACTCTAGCCAGTCTTCATTACACCGGATTTCAGGGTGAGCTAATGCTTCTAGCTTGGACTGGATCTTCCTCTTCCTGTCTTGATGCCTTGAACTTCCGGCATGGACTAGCTTTTTACTTATTTTAGCTTCTTCGATACTCTTAGATTAGTAATTTGAGGATAGATGTTCTTGTGATGATGACTTCCAGATTTTGGGGATAATAGTAAGTGTTTGAGTTTTTAGAAGTTATTTGATTTATTTTGTTAATGATTTTTAAGTCTTCCGCAATGTATTTAGTTCATTATGTTTGAAATGATGGGGTTTAGATTGGTTGGTTCGCTCACATAGGAGGATAATTGTGGGTGCCACTCACGGCCTGTTTTGGGTCGTGACATAAATAAGTCAAAAAACAGCTTTTAAGTCAGTTTGACCAGCTTTTAAGCTAAGCCAAACAGGCTCTTACAAAAAAACTTCCATCTTTTTGCATTCTCCAGTTCAATAATGTCTTCTCAACTTCCTTCTATCTAATTCTTAGGTCTCAAACGATCTATAAATAACAATTATATATGGAGTTGTGTTGATATTTATTTTCATGTTTCCTTCATTTTTTCTTTTTTGTTTATTTTTTCTTCTTTTTCTTCTTTTTCTTCATTGATCATGTATTTAATAACTAAGAGAGAGAATATAGAAAAAGTGATGCGGAAATATGCATGGCTACCATGTTCATGAAGATAATAAATATGTTTTACATAATTTCTTTTTTTGTCATAGTAGCCAAACACAAGGACGAGTTTTTTATGACAGTGTCAGATTAATTTTGTACAAGTTTGATAAAATGAAGAAGAAATTTTGTGGTGGTAATTAGTTATTTTTCAAATAAAAGGTATGTATTTTCCAAGAACAATATTGTTCGATAAAGTTTGAATCGTTACATATATAATTCTTTTTTATACCGAGTAAATGTTAACTTTTTCTTCTAAAATAATGTGTTGATTTTCCTAGAAAATAATAATTGTTGGACTAGAATAGTGTGGTACTTCCTCTCTATACTTTGGTGATTTTTTTTGTTTTGTTTTTCTTCCTACTTATTATTGAACTTATTATAAAAATAAATGTCTCAATAACTTTATTTCGGATTGTCTTATCATTTTATATGATTAATATTCATTATTATGTGTCATAGCATACAAATGTCAAAAATATTAAAGTCACATCCTTAATCCTCTTAATATTCTTAGGAATGTATATATTGAATATAAGTATTAATTTGCAATATGAAATATACTCTTAATATTTTTTTTATATAAGCTAAACAAAACTAGAAGAATTAGGAATTTGTGTATGCCATTTTTTTTCAATATTTTTTGTCTAGCTAATTCTTTTTTTTCTCTTATTTTTTTTGTATTTTTAAATGTATTTTCTTTTTAACATTATTTTGTTTTTTAAAATTTTAATTAACATTTTTTTAGTAATTTTGATATGATAATTTTTTAGGTTGGTGAAATATAAATACTAGAAAGTATGTAGTGAAGAAGTTATAATAAAGAGGAGGAAGAAGTTCGAATTAAAAAAAAAATTGATATAAAAAACTAAAAAGGTTCAATTAAAGAGTGTGTACCTTATAAATGACTTGAAATAACTATTGTTACAAAATATAAATATATTTAATTGATTTTTCATAACCTTATCTTTTATGATTTAGTATTAAATTTTTTTTTAATTCATTTCGTAACTGCACGAGGTGCGGCTAAATACACTAATTATTTATAAAAAAAATACATCTAAAAAAGAACACGGAGAGTAAAAATTATATGTCATGACAAATAACAACTTTCAATAAGTTTTATTTCAAATCAATAAAGTCCAAACGACACCTAAATAGTATATAGATGGACAAGGCCCAACTTCTCTCTATGTTGTTTTTCCCAATTCACTTCTCCCTCTGGCGATTGAGATTCAAGATACTCCAAAAGGGTAAATTTTTTATTATTTTTCAAGATTCTTGTGTTTTCTGCATTTATATAGCTTCTTATGCTTATTTTTATGAATTTAAATAACCTTATTATTGTTTCTCTATAAGAGCTTAGTAGAAGAAATAGAACAAGCTAACATATAATGTGATTCTAGGTTTCTACTCTTTTGAACTCAGAAATGTATTTGTGGAGTATTAATGTAAGGTGTTTATGTTGCTCACTCTTAAAATATGTTCTTGAGTTGATGACTATCGGAAATAAACTCTTTACCAACCTCTGAGGTAGGGTTAAGGTCATAAGGTCTACATATAACTCTAGCCCCCCCTCAAATCCTACTTTCTGATTTTATGAAATAACAAGTATAAAGTAGTACTCACTCTACTTAGATTTGTTTGTATTACTTACATTTGTAGTTCGTTTAGAAAAAAGAAATGTCTTTTTCCTTATTTGACTACTCTTTGATGACATATTTAAAACCACAAGTAAAAGGACATTTTGGTACATTTTACATATATTTGCAAAAGTTCTCTGTTCTTTCTTGTATACCGTGCCAAGTCAGAACAAGACAAACAAATCGAAGCGGTAGGAGTACATTTTTGGTAGATTCGACATGGTGCGACATCGTTTTTGGGAGTCCAAGTAACATAACTTGTAAGAGTGCAACTATACATGGATTTGTTTGTTGGTGCATATCGATGTTATTATGGCAAGCCACATTAGAATCAGTATAACATAGATATTAAGAGGAAGTAGTTGTATGAATCATACAACATACAGTATGATTTCAGCTCGAATACACCTTTATTTCTTATGTGGAATGTGAAAATAGTTCTGTTCTGATAATTTGGAGATTACTTACTTCGCTTATTTTCTACAGCTTCTTGGTGATTATTAGGATGCCTATTAAGGGAAGAAGGCGTTGTCGAAGTTTACCTCCTGACATCCTTAGTAACCTTCCCGATAACATAATCGATGTTATTCTGATATGTTTGCCTTGTAAAGAAGCTGTGAGGACAAGCATCTTGTCGAAGAAATGGAGGTACCATTGGCGCAGACTTACAGAATTGACGATTGATCAATCTCATTGGAGTACAGAGGAGGATTTACTAGATCCTACTGTTAAATTTTCGAAGATTGTCTACCAGCTTTTAACCCTTCATAAAGGACCCATTACTAAGTTTACCCTCGACATTACCGGGTTGAGAAGCTGTCCTGAGATTGATTTCTTCATATATTTCCTCTCGATGAATGGCATTCAACATCTTGTTTTTCACCTTCCATGGAATGAAGATGAAGCATACAAATTGTCTTCACTTTTCACATGTTCGCAGCTGAGGAACTCTTGGAAATTGTTTTATACGTCCTCCCTCGAGCTTTCAAGGATTTGATAAGTTAATCACCTTGGAACTATGTAACGTCACAATCTCTTTTGAATTGCTCGGAAGTTTGATATCTCATTGCTCGTTGCTTGAGAAGTTAGTGCTGGAATTTTCAGAAGTTCCAATTTCAGATATAATAGAAATTAATGCCTCTAAGCTGAAATCCTTTGATTTCTCAGGCTGTATAAGTTTTATCAGTCTAACGAACGTCCCTCTTTTGACAAAAGTATCTCTGAACTTATATGAGGGTTCTTCTCTGGAGGCACAAAATTTATATTTTGTGAAGTTTTTTGAGTCTTGTTTTGCTCTCGAGCACCTCCACGTCCACTTCTGTTTTGAACTGGTAGATGTTGCTTTATGACTTTGAAGTGTTTTACATTTTCATACATGGAGATTCTCTTGGGTTGAATAATGTGGAAAGTGCTTTTTTTTGTAGTTTGAATTTGCAAAACCAGATGAAGCACCAACAAGACTTCCTTTTGATCATAGCCGAGTCAAACGGTTTTATGTGCGTGATATTGTGCTGGAGGATATATATGATACATTATGCTGTTTTTCGTTGATAAGAAGCTTCTCATACTTGGAATATCTTGAACTAAAGGTTCGTCACTGTCTTCTTTGTAACTGGATTTGTTGCATTTGAGATAGTGGTAACGTCTGTGTACATTCTACCCTCCCCAAACTCCACTTGTGGGATTTCATTGGGTATTATGTTGATAGTGGCTTCTTTTTTAAAACGTGATCTTAGATACTCAATAACCTGGGAGTTAACTTCTTGTTATTTTTCTTAGCTTTTCACTGAAGATGATGAAGGTACTGCAGAATTTCTTGAACTTGAACGTTTCTCCGATGTCACATTTAATCACCTCAGGGAAGTTAAGCTAGAAGACTTCTACGGGAGAGCGCCACAGATGCAGTTTGTTAAGCTTTTGTTTGCCAAGTCCCCAGTGTTGGTGAGAGTGACTATCGATTCATATTCACGTCCCAAAAGAAGATCAAAGATACTTGCTAAGGTATCAAAATTTTGGCATCTATCACCTAAAGTAGAAGTAATCTATCGTGATCTTTGGAGCGGAAATGTATTTGAAGTTGAAGTTGAATAGATGGAAACAAATGTGGAGCAGTAGTAGCAGTAATATAACATTGTGTTTTGATGTGAATGTCTGTTTGGGAACATGAGCATTTCTTTTGGTTTGTTTGTTTTGTTAGCCAAGTTCCCAGTCTCTGTTCATGAATGATTTTGTTGAATGTTTGACATACTCATGATTTGATACTATGGTGGTTTATTTCAATATTATGTTTTGTGTCACAATGTGTTGATTCTCCACAAATATGTTGATACTCCACATGTATTGATAGCTGAGGCGTGAAACTACGAAAAAAATGATATTTCTGGTGTGGTTCAAGGTTTAGGAACACGCTATCAATTTTTTTCTTGTTTTATTCATGTGGCTTGAATACAGAATCTTTGATTAAAAGTGAAATGATCCCATGAGCCATTTCAACAACAAATTAATTCAGAGGGGGTTGAGGTTATTAATTAGTTGCCATATAAAGTACAACAACTTTCTTACTTGCATTAGAAAAGTTCATACACTGCTCTGAGAAGTACAATAATTTCGTGTTTGTTGTAGAAATTTAAGCAATTGTTGTAAAACAATACAACAACTCGTTTAATTGTTGTAGAGAATTGTAGCAATTGCTATGAAAAGTATAACAATTTGCTTAATTGTTGTGGAAAATTTCAGTAATTGCTGTAAAAAAAAAAAAGAAGCAACAAATTGTTTAATTGCTATAGAGAATTTCGACAATTGGATGAGTCAAATCCTCAGCTGCAACTAGTTCACTAACAACATCACGATGTACAATTCAAAATATCATATTCACTAATATACAACAAAAGTGAATTAGAAGTTGTAGCAAAATAGTGGTAAAAATGCATATACATAAGCAGCCCTTTCAATCCATCAAATTCAAAATACCATATTCACTAATGTACAATAAAAGTGAATTAAAATTGTAGCAAAATAGTGATAAAAATGCATATCAACAAGAGCTCCTTCAATTCATAAAATTCAAAATACCATATTCACTAATGTACAATAAATGTGAATTAAAAGTGCAGCAAAATAGTGATAAAAATGCATATTCACAAGTAGCCCCTTCTTCATCACTCTTTCAAACTCCTATGGAATTGGAATCAAATGTGATATTAAAAAAATTCACATGTAAAAATAGAATATATATCATATATTATTATAAGCATGAAGCTCTAAAGTGTAAAGTTGAATTACTATTTTACCCCTATACTAAATTAAAAAGTAATAAAATACTTTACCCAAATATAAATTAAATATCTAATTTAATAGTAATATTGAATTACATAATAGAGGAGCAAAATGACAAGTTGAGCAGTCTATTCAATTACTATGTGTGAAACAACCAAATAGGATGAACACTAATAAAGTTTCAATTAATATAGAAGTTGAAACGTATTTTGCTAATTATGAGAAGTTGAAAGGGATCAAATTAAGTAATTGAGGAATATCAAAGAGCTTTTATCAACAAATCTTCAAGACTACACTATATAAACATACTCAATATTCGTCATTCAACACAAGCTTCCATTGTTAAGTGGGTACAAAAATGTCTTCTAATTTTCAGGTACAATCTTATTAAGTCTAGATTTTTCCACTTGATCTGCTAACTTCATTTGAATGATAACTTTCTAATTTTTTAATAGGTAAAATAAATAGCTTGAAAAGTATAATCACACATATCAAAAATTGAATGTTGTTGTACACATATGGTTTGATGCTGAATGATGATCAACTCTCTTTGAAACTCTCTACGCATAGCTTCCCTCAGAAAAGAAACCATGTTTAAACTTTTAAACTATTAATAATAAATTGAAATTGCAGCTCTTTGCTAGCAAAATATATCACATTTTCTTCAACAAATGTAGCAATTTCAAGTCTTCTCTAACATTGATGGATAGTAGTTGTAAGCCTGTAAATATAAGTCTGGGTATATCTGAAAGTTTTTAAGGAAGTAGTTACATTTGTAACGACACACATGAAGGATACAAGATGGCTTTAAGTAACGTCGCATTTTCCCTTTTTAATTCTTTAACTTGATGTGTCTTTCTTGGAAATTTTACTTGTTGATGACTGTCTGTATATTTAATTGCTTATAAATGGATAAGCTTTGGAGACTTATCTAATGTGCAGTAGATCGAAAATATTGAGAGAACACTCGAAAAAAAACATCATAATTCTCCTAATAGTTTATTATATACTTTTTCATTTATTTTTTTTATTGATTTTTATTTGGGATACACGTGCAACGTACGTGCCCGGAGACTAGTGTATATATAAACAAGACAAATCTTAGAAAGATGATTAGAAAATAATTTTACCTTCACCATCTCCGGACACCAATTCTTTTTCGACAATGATCTCATTCACTTTTTCCTTTTTCTTTTTCTAGCACTTGACAAGGCTTCCGAATTTTGTCTCTTTGTTCTTTTAACATAGTCGGGAGTATATAGATGAGAGATCTTTGATGAAGTCCTAATACCTCTCTTAGACTTCATGGTGACTATAACTTTCTCTAAAGACCCAGTCTTAACATTCATGGTGACGATAATTTTCTCTAAAGACTCTACCTTACATTCAATGAATCTATCGTTTCCTTAGTGCATGGAGTTTCTTGAAGACAAGGAACATTCTCATCTATCAGAGAAGATGTTCCTACTCCAAAACCACCACTAATATCATCGAAGTCTTCTCCTCTTTCGAAATCAACACCAACGGTACATCTATCAATATTTGGAGTAAATTCTCCTCTTCCTTCATCACCAACACAACTAAAAACTCTCTCAACAATTGGAGAAGATGCTCCTCCACCTCCTACACCAAGCTTATGCTCATCAATTATGATGTTTCTTTTTATAGCAACAACACCATTCAAATCCATCTCAGGCTATTCATCTTATCATCCTCGGTTAATATCTTAGGCATAAACTTAGTGAAAAATTTCATTTTCATTTCACTAAATGTGTTGAGTTATCCATGAATGCACAATATACATGTAAAATAATAATTATAATAAAAATGCGATAAAACAATTATTGCATTTAAAGATTATTATATACAGTTATTTAATTGTTTTAGCAATTGTTGTAACAACTTCAACAATTAACAACAATTAATTAAGCAAAGAAAACACTTGTTGAAAAGGCTACAACAAAAACAGAAAAGCAACAACAATTTCACTCTCTAATTTCTCTAAACTAAGATTCAGCATCACGAACATTTTCAGATAGAGAATTCTCAATAAACTTTTGAAATCTTTTCAACAATGCAAGTGATAATTTGGACAAAAATAACAAAAAGAATCATACACAATAACAATCCAATCAATCTTCAACCTTTACACTCTTAAAATCCTAACAATGAAAGAAAAGAAAAGAGTGTTACCTTAGAGGTAGATTACAAAAATGACGAAAAAAATGACAAACAAAGACGAAGATGACAGACGACAAACTAAGAAGACAAACAAAGATGAAGAGACAATCCCTAACTTGTCGCAACAATATAAGGGAAAAAGAAATACAATGAGAAATTGAATTTATTTTAAATACTTTAAAAATTTAAAATTTTTAAATATTATATTTTAGATCCCAATTTAACTTAATCACTAATTAAAAAGGAATTTAACTTTAATCAAACCTTTTTTTTTCACCAATTTTAATTTGAAGACAATTGTCACCTCCTCCTCAATTTTCTAACTTTCTCAGTCTCCATTTTTGTGCTTAACCCATCTCCCAAATTACTCTTCTCTACCCCCTCATCGACCATGAATGCACTCTTACAGACTCAAAAACCCAGAACAATTCGCTTTCGTTTAAGCAATCGAGCAGACAAGGCCAACCCCATCTCGCCCGCCAACTGTTCGATACAATTCCTCAACCATCAACTCTCCTTTGGAACACAACAATAATTGGGTTTATCTGTAATGACATGCCCCATGAAGCCATTTCATACTATGCTCGACTGAAACATGTGGGTTCATCCGTTAAATGATCAATATACTTATTCCTCTGTTCTCAAGGCTTGCGCGGATTCCAAAGGGATTCTTGTAGGTAAAGCTGTGCATTGCCACATTCTGCGTTCTGGGATTCATACTAGTAGGATTGTTGGTAATTCTTTGTTGAATATGTACTCTGCTACTTGTCTTACATTGGATAATGGTTCTGATTGTGGTTTAGTTTAAAGGGTGTTTAGAACTATGCATAAAAGAAATGTTGTTGCGTGGATTACTAATTTTTGATGGTATGTGAAAAGGAAGAGGTTTTCGGAAGCAGTGAGGTGTTTTGTTATGATGATGAGATTAGGTATTAAGCCAATTGTTGTTAGATGTTTTTCCTGCTGTATCAGAAATAGGGGATGTTAGAGTTGCTGATTTGGTACAGAACGGACTGGATAAAGAGGCTTTGATGCTTGCATATGAGATGCAAAATCTTGGGGTTGCAATTGATGATATAACAATTGCATCCTGCTTTCTGCGGCATCAAATCTTAGGGACAGGGAAATTGGTTAACAGACCCATGCTTATCTTCTGAGGCACAATAGACATGTATGCCAAATGTAATATGATTAGGGAAGCACGAGCTATATTCCAGTCGAACTTCACAAATGATAAAGATCAAGCCACGTGGAATGCTATGATTACTGGAAACACTCAAAATGGATTAATTAAACAATCCTTTGTTGTCTTCAAGGAGATGCTAGAGCAGAATTTGAAGCCAAATGCTGTGACGTTAGCATCAATCCTCCATGCAGCCAATCAGGAAGTATAGCAATAGGCTAGCAGCTACATTGTTTGCAATTCGCAATTTGTTTGAGAACAGTGCTTAACTTGTTTCTGCTATGGTAGACATGTAATCAAAATCAGGAATAATTGATTATGAGTTTGGGATATGGTCTTCTTGGGATGGGTAGGAAAGCTCTAACACTGTTCTACTCTTTGCGGCAGAATGGTTTAGAACCAGATGCTATTACCTCTGTAGCTGTCCTGTAAACTTGCAGCTACACCGGATTGGTTGATACAGGCTTTAAATATTTGAGCTGATGGGTGAAGAATACGGGATTCAGCCATCAGCAGAACACTATGCGTGTGTGGTTGACATTTTAGGGAGAGTTTGATGGTTGGATGAAGCTCATAATTTTTCTGAACTGTTGAGTGTTGTGGATAATGTCTTAGGAAAATGGGGATCACTCCTTGCGGCCTGCAGAGTGCATGTAAATTTTGAATTGGGGAAAATTGTTTCCAGTAAGCTGCTTGAATTAGAGGGGAGTGACGGAATTTCTGGCCATCATGTTCTGCTTTCAAATATATATGCAGAGGAAGGAAACTGGCAGTGTGTAGATAACGTCAGAAGAAGAATGCGCGTAATGGGATTGTCAAAGGAGGTTGGGTGTAGTTGGATTGATACTTCTGGATATCCACTCTGTTTTGTATCTAAAGATAAGAAGCATCCTCAGTACTTGAACTAATATATGATATGTTGGGATATTAAACCATCAATATGAAGGATGCTGGCTATAAGCTATTAGTTCTCCCACTATGTTGTTGTTCTCTCACTATGTACCTTTGTATTCATGATATTTTTGGACATGATTTTGCTAGAGTTCGTTTGATTGTAGTTTGTCAATGACCAGTTGCCTTTGGAAACTCGAGGTAATTAAGTTGTGTTTTAGCTTTTCTAGTTTAGTTTTTTCTTATGAATTATGTTTTTTTATTTTGTAAAGATAGTCAGATGTAGTATAGTCAGTTAGTGAAATGTAAGTATATTTCTTTATTAATACAGATCAATCAAGAATATCCATTGGTGGGAAACGAGGAGTCCCAGATAGCATAAGAAGGGTCTTATCCAAGATGACAACTTCTATCAAGCTCTCTGATTGCACATTTAAATTAGGTGACCAGTTCTTTCCTTTTAATAACTTATACTTGTCCTGTCCTGCAGGTCGACTTTTAAACTGTTGTATTGAGGATATTCTTTGATATAGTGTTTGCAAGTTCGCGAGTGCCAAATGGAATTAATAACACTTGTTAAGATTGATCCAGATAACTATTAGTATGTCTGCTAAGGTCGGTTCAGCTAATTATAGTATGTGAATATCAATGGAGCTGGCATAAGTGGAGTTTTTCATTTGTGAAAATGGTTCTGAATCTACAAAATATCATATCGATAAGATAATCTCTGAAATTTCCTTTTCAGGCCGTGGGCCTAAATTATTGGACATTGACAAACAAAAACTTTCTTTAAATTAGGTCTAGTTCTAGTGATTAGTAAGAGGTTTTATTGAGTAAATATACATATAGAGTTGTAACCATTCATTTTTTTCTAAAGACTGTTGGACATCCTACAATATCAAAAGAAGGTCTCTAGGATTCAAGTTTTGAGTAGAGTCTGGCATTTAATACAGATGACATGGCAATAGAGGAGGTAGCTTTAATGGTTCCAAATCCCACAATGTTATGTGTTAAGCCATCAACTACCATTACTTGAGAGGGTGCTTTGTGTGATCGAATGGTAGAAAATATATTAGGATACATGTCAAGTAATTTTTAGTATCTGTATCTATCACCTAGTTGTTCAAAGAGGAGACTGCATATGCTTTTCTTGAATCAACAAGGGTAGTAACTCAAGTGATTCTTAAAGGGATTCTTGATACTAAGAGGACTACACAAACTTATTCGCTGAAGCCATAATTGTCTTACCCTAATAATTTATAGCCATATTTCTTCCTTTCCAATTGTTTGAGTTCTAGTTTCCAACTCGAAATACCCAAAATATCAATATAGGTGAAGCTAACAAACACAAACAATACCAACAGACACAATCCAGTAGTGAAAAGACAATTTGTTAATATCAAGAAATGCAAAATTTGAAGGAACTTATAAATGCAAGACGAAGTCAACATTTTGGGTTAATAAAGTCGGATTAATTATTTAAGTCAAGATTGCATGACTTAAGTCAAATCCAACTACATTGGGCTAGGTTAGGCCTCTACATAATGGTCCACCCACATGTTTTAAGCCCAAGGGTCCATTGATTACTTGGAGGCTACCCTAAATCCTTCATCCATGCCTCTATAAAATAAAAAGGCTACATATTCTCTTTGGAGGCATATTGAAAATTCTTTAACATATTGGAAGATTCTATGATGAAATTGGACAAAGACAAGAGAGTGATCAATTGGAACAACGACCAACAAAGACCAATACTTAGATTACTATTCCTCCCCTTCTCCTAAAGGCGAACTGTATGGAGGTAGTAAAGAAAGATGTCCTCACCTTCTCTAGTGTCAGTGAGTGCAATTTGAGTATCCCTCATGCACCTCCTTTTGTAGATAGAATCTTAATGAGTGGAAAAGAGCAACCTCACTAAGAAAGGTGCTTGTTGAGTAAGGCCGACTTTCAAGCTAACCCTTGGTATAGGTTAGGCATGATTGGTCCAATGAAGATTGTACAAGCCTAGCGCAGGCATGCGTACATCTTATATCATGATCATGTTAATGCAATGTAGAAGCCAAATTTCATTTATTTGTTCTATTACATACTTCTTTCACATCATTAGCTTTGAAATTGTCTCCCTTAACCGGTTCACCTCGATAAAAAACTTAAGAATAGCCTAGCTTCAGAAGGTCATCAATAATATTTGATTCCAACAAATTATCGAACAATTCATCCAACAAAATAATTGTAGTCGATAGTCAAATACCAAATTTATTTGACATCAAGAACATGCATCCACAAAACACTATTAATTCAATATTGAGCAAAACTCAGCAAATCGCGACAACACCAAAAAGAAACTAGATCTAAATCACTAAAAGAGGGATAAGCATACTAGAACATTCATTGTCCTGAACAACATGTTTTCGCCCTAGTCTATTTCAATGATGATGTATTGCCGACATGAAAGGGACCTTTCACGTGATATTCAATTAGAGGAAATACGTGTAAGCACCGCTTGTCTTAGCAACAGGTTACTCAAAAGTATCTCTAGAACTAAATCTTTTATGAAGACCAAATATATCTATGACATATATGAAGATGTACTCTATCCACCTAGAAATATAATAATATATGAAGATGTACTCTATCCACTTAGAAATATAATAATATATGTGATGTTTAGCAACAAACAAACGTGGTTATTAAGGAATAAGAATTTTTGAAATTCTATATTAGTAAAAATGGAAGTCGTGCAATCAAATACAAGAAATAATATAAACATCAATTCAAATTATTAATGTCATCCTCAAGAACTGTATTGACACTAATTTATGTTCCTATTCTATCCAAGAAACCCCCTTTGCCGTTCTACATTAAAAAGAAAATGATATAAACATCAATTCAATTAATTTTCGTTTTGCATTTCAAGATAATTAAGTAATGTGACATATTTAGACTCGATATATCTTCAATTAATACATTGTTGATCGCAAGAGTATTCTCAAAGATTTTATCCCCATCCTTAGTCTAGGAGGAGTTTTTGCATGTTTAATCAATATTCATTTTCTTTAGGATCTACAAGGAAAGCTCAAACATGAAAAAGGTAAGCTCTTCAAGAGGATTCAGAAAGTGGATAAGTGTCAATATATGACCAAAAACTATAAGAAATATTAGGCATCTAAAATAAGATTTTTTGTAGCCCACGACACTTGGAAATCAGAAACAATCGCGGTAAGACACATTCTCTTAAATCAGTTATGGATACTAAGAAAAATAATAAGTGACTAGTAAAAAGAGACAAATATGAAATACATGTGGAATACTAACACATAAGTCCCTAGAGATATAATGCATATTATTAAAGCATTTGCTCTCTTTACCTTTTCTGTCGGATAGATTGTTTTATAATAAGAAAGAAGAGTACAAAGAAGAAAACTATTGTCTCAAGATAAAATTATATCATTGAGTATATATTTTTGTTCTTATAGTGATGCAAAAAAAAATATCTTTTGCCTTGAACCACTTAACGGGAAAGAAATCTTGTCAATCCAAACATATGTTATAAAAAGAAAAGGAAAACCCCAGATTCAATTGTAACACAATTTAACCACTTAAAACTAGGGAATGTGCTAAGACAAAATATATCCTGGACAACAAATCAAAAGTAAAACTATAAAAATTCTTGTTTTTTCTTTTTGAGAAACTTAAATCTCTACACATTAACTTTAAACAACGGAAACCATGTTGAAGAAGAGTCCTTAAAAACGTGACACATTTTTTCTCTTTGAAGATAGAACTAAGATGAATCTCTTGATATTTAAGTAGGTCAGTGTCGCTTTGCATTTTTTTCAGAATCTACACCAAGAACAAATATATAAATCTACCATCTTGATTGAGTGCACATTCTCTTTTGTCGTCTTTACCTTTATACATCATGAAATAACAAATTAGTAATCATTTGAATGGAAGATATACAGTACCAACGCACAACATACCAAGTGTAATCCCACAAGTGAGTAGTGTATGTAGACCTTACCTTACTTTCAGAGGTAGAGTGGCTATTTCTGATACACGCTTGAGTCAAAGAAAAACATATAAAGTATATCCGAGAAAGGAAAGATTGAACCAACAACAAAATCATATCTAGTGAAATCCCACAATGATATATGGGGAGGGTAGAGTGTCTATAGACCTTACCCTACCTTGGGAGGTAGAGATGTCATTTCTGACTTCCTCTGACCGACTAACCCTCAACAAAACGAAAAGCATATAAAAAAGGAAAGCTTTATAGAACCATGACAAAAAATCTTAAAGGGAAAGACATGAAAGATCTTACTTTTTCCCTTCAAACAACTACTCATTTCTCTAAAAACTAATTTTCCTAAATATAAAGCAGGTTAAAGAAAAGTATCAAAAAACATCCGGACAACTAGCAAAACTTGATGTTCACAAAGCACCAATCAGAGCAAATTTCTTAGTGAATCACTCTACAGTTATAAGTTGTATGACCTATGGAAATAATTATTCAACAAAAAAGGAATCACACACATATATACTTATAATTGTAGATTGATTTTTATTGTATTATCAAAAGGTAGAAAATATATTAGGATTGCGTATATGTAATTTATAGCACTTGGATCAATTACCCATTTATTCAAAGAAGAGATCGCATAATGCTTTTCTTGAATCAACAAGGGTAGCAACTGAAGTGAATACTTTAAGGGATTCTCGATAGTGAGAGGACTCTGCAAACTCATCCGTTGAAACCAAAATTGTCTTACCCTCATAATGTATAGCCATATTTCCTCCTTGCCAGTTGTTTGAGTTATAGTTTCCAAATCATAATACCCAAAATATCAATTTAGGAGAAGCCAACAAACACAAACAATACCAACAGATACATTCCAAGACTGAAAATGCAATTTGTTAATATCAAGACATACAAAAAATTTTGGTATTAAGTCCACACAAAATTTGAACAAAGTTATAAATTGAAGAGATATTGAACCAAGTCAACATTTTGGGTTAATAAAGCCGGATTAATTATTTATGTCAAGATTGTATGACTTAAATCAAATCCAACTACATTGGGCTAGGTTGGGCCTCTACAAAATGACGTAGCCACATGTTTTAAGCCCAAGGGGCTATTAGGATTAATGGAAGGCTAACTTAAATGTATTTTGTTGTTCTGTTTCTGGTGTACAAATGTCTACTCCAATGAGACTGAGTCAATTATAGATGGTTTAGGGTCCATCTAGTTCCTGGTTTAGCATTGGAAGGACTTTAATCTTTTCTTCTTTTTGTAAACATGGTTTTTCAGTACTACCTAAGTACGGACTGAAATACAATGTTACTAGTGTCAAAAAAAAGATAAAAAAGTCAAACTAGGTCATTCTTTTTAAACGGAGGAATTACTTGTTAATGTCAAAACTAGACAAACAAATTGAAATATTGAAGTGAATGAGTATTTGTAAGACCAAACCATTGTCTTCTTCCTCTTCCTTCAACTTTCTCAGTCTCCATTTTTGAGCTTAACCCATCTCCCAAATTACTCTTCTCTACTCCTCACCGACCAAGAGTGCACTCTTACAGACTCAAAACCCAGAACAATTCGCTTTTGTTTAAGCGAATCGTGCAGACAAGGCCAACCCCATCTCGCCTGCCAACTGTTCAATACAATTCCTCAACCATCAACTGTCCTTTGGAACACAATAATAATTGGGTTTATCTGTAATAACATGCCCCATGAATCCATTTTATTCTATTCTAGATTGAAACATGTGGATTCATCCGTATGTGATCAGTATACTTATTCCTCTGTTCTTAAGGCTTGCGCAGAGACCAAAGGGATTCTTGTAGGTAAAGCCGTGCATCGCCACATTCTGTTTTCTGGGATTCATACTTGTAGGATTGTTAGTAATTCTTTGTTGAATATGTACTCTGCTACTTGTCTTACATTGGATAATGGTTCTGATTGTGGTTTAGTTTAAAGGGTGTTTAGAACTATGCATCAAAGAAATGTTGTTGCGCGGATTACTATTTTTTCATGGTATGTGAAAAGGAAGAGGTTTTCGGAAGCCGTGAGGTGTTTTGTTATGATGATGAGATAAGGCATTAAGCCAACTGTTGTTAGTTTTATTAATGTTTTTCCTACTGTATCAGAAATAAGGGATGTTAGAGTTGCTGATGTTCTTTATGGGTTGCTTGCGAAATTGGGTAATGCATATGTAAATGACTTGTTTGTTGTTAGTGCTTCCATTGTTATGTATGCTGAGCTTGGTTGCATTAATTTGATGACCAGACTATCTGAGAATACTTGTGAATGAATTACTGAGATCTGGAACTCTATGATTAGCGGGTACATTTAGAACAAATTTCCTTTTAAAGCTGTTGATCTCATCTTTTAAGCTGTAGAAGCAGAGGATGCTGTTACTACTGATGATGTGACATTTGTATCTGCTCTTAGGGCAACTTCACAGTTGCAGCATTTGGAGTTTACACAGCTACATGCATGTCTGATAAAGAAATGCACGGCAAGTTATTTCGCTTAATGCTATGATAGACACATATTCTAGGTGTAACCATGTTCTACTCTTTACGGCAGAATGCTTTAGAACCAGATGCTGTTACCTTTGTAGCAGTCCTGTCTACTTGCAGCTACACCGGATTGGTTGATACAGGCCTTTAAATATTTGAGCTGATGGGTGAAAAATCTGGATTCAGCCATCAGCAGAGCGCTATCCTTGTGTGGTTGACATGTAGGGAGAGTTGGACGGTTGGATGAAGCTCATAATTTTTCTGAACTGTTGGGTGTTGAGGGTAATGTCTTGGGAAGATGGGGATCATTCCTTGCAGCCTGCAGAGTGCATAGAAACTTTGATATGGGGAAAATTGTTTCCAGTAAGCTGCTTGAATTATAGGGGAGGGATAATTTCTGGTTATCATATTCTGCTTTCAAATATATTATGCAGAGGAAGGAAACTGGCAGTCTGTCGATAACGTCAGAAGAGGGATTCACAAAGTGGGATTGTCAAAGGAGGTTGTCTTTAGTTGGATTGATACTTCTGGATATCCGCACTGTTTTGTATCTAAAGATAGGAAGCATCCTCAGTACTACATGATATATGACGTGTTGGGATATTTAACCATCAATATGAAGGATGCTGGCGCCTGGCTATAAGACTAAACTTGAACTAATAGAAGAGTGTATCTATGGGCTAGAAGATTAAAAAGCTATCACTTCTCCCACTATGTTGTTGTTCTCCCACTATTTACCTTTGTATTCATGATATTTTTTTGGACAGGATTTTACTAGAGCTCATATGATTGTGGTTAATCAATGACCAGCTCCTTTGTCGAGGTAATTAAGTTGTGTTTAAGCTTTTTTTAGTTCAATTTTTCTTCTGAATTATGCCTTTTTCTTTGTAAAGATACTCAGAAGTAGGATATTCAGCTAGTGAAATGTATGTATATTTCTTCATTAATACAGATCAGTCAAGACTATCCATTTTACCTTTTTGATGGGAAATGAGGAGTCCCAGATAGCAAAAAAGGATCTTATCCAAGATGACAACTTCTATCAAGCTGTCTGATTGACTGAAGCACATTTAAATTAGGCGACCAGTTCTTTCCTTTGAATAACTTATACTTGTCCTGCAGGTCGACTTTTAAACGTTTATACTAAAGATTTTCTTTGATATAGTGTTTGCAAGTTCATGAGTGTTTTTATATTGGAGCCAAATGGCATTAATAACACTTGTTAAGGTTGGTCCAGATAACTATTAATATGTCTGCTAAGGTTGGTTCAATTAGTGGGACATTAAAGTTCATCTTTCAATAGCATGATTTCAATATATACTTTTGTTGTGTATTTTCCATATTGGCTTATCAAACCTCTAAGAAGTACTTAGTAAATCATTAAGAACCCTAATAGCTTGGCAACCTCCTCACTTTCACAATCATTCAATGCTCTCCTAAATACTAGATTCCAACCGTGTTGACTCCAGGCTTGTTCCACAGTGTCATTGTTCTGCATACTCAATGTATATAGAAGAGGTAATAGGTTTCTCAAACTGTCTTCTTCTATCTATATTTCATTCAAGAACTCTTTCTTCCTCCCATCCCTAACACTAACACATATGTTGTTTTTGAAATGTGGCAATAGTCTTCTAATGGTCTTCCAGACACTGCACCCAAATGTGCCCATAACCACTACAGTTGTCCAACGGTTAAATAAACAATATAAATATCTTCTATAAGGCTCTATATTCTATACAGAATGTCCATAGCCACTTTTGGTGTAAGCTACTGTTTTATAGACTTAGGTCCTTCAATCCTAGCCTCCTTGGTTTTTGCTTAGTGTGAGAGTATCCCACTTCACCAAGTTGTAGCCTTCCCTTTCCTTGTTTCCTTGCCAAAGAAAAGATCTCCTGAGCCTATTTATTTTCTTCTCAATGTTCTTGGGGACTGGAAATAAACTCATCATATAAGTAAATGATCCATCTAATACTGATTTGATGAAGGTCACCCTACCACCCAGGGACAAATACTAGCTTCTTCACCGGGCTTGTTTCCTCCCTCATCTCTCCAACACCTCATTGCACACTTCCAGCTCTTTGTTCTTAGCACCCAAAGGTAGTTCCAGATATTTTAGATATCTACATAGCAACTTAATGTCTCAACTAGCCCAAGAAAATTGTCAATTTGATTGATATGGAGGAGATGACTGTTCAGCCAATTGACACGGAGGCTTGAAATGCTCTACTAATTAGTGGGTATAGCCCTTATGTGTCTAATTTTTGCCTCCTTTGCCTCATAGAATATAAGAGCATCATCAACATAGAATAAGTGTGTGATCTCCAGCTCCTTCCCTCTCCCAGCAAGTGCACTAAATCCTCTCCCACCCATTAGTCTCTGCCTTCCTGATTCAACCCCTCCATGGCTATTAAGAATAGGAATAGGGATATGGATCTCCCTGTCTAAGACCTCTTTGAGATTGGAAGAATCCTTCAGTGTTTACATTTATGAGGAGGGAAATCTTCACACTTGAAATGCAGTTATTGATCCAGCCAATCCACTTGCTACCAAACCCCATGTCCTTTAGTTCTTTTAGAAGGAAATTCCAATTAACATGGTCATAGGTTTTCTCAGTTTCTAGCTTGCATAGACTCCTAGGTTCTTTCTGCCTTACCCTGGAGTTAACCATTTCATTAGCCAACAATGCTGCATCCATTATTCGCGTGCATCTTAAAAAAAGCCATTTGGTGTTCATATCAACCAATTTCACTATCACTGTCTTTATTCTCTCAGTTAGCAACTTGGAGATGATTTTATAGACTACTCCTATCAAACTGATAGGTCTAAAGTCTTTAGCTCAATTGCATCAGGTTTCTTTGGGATTGAAGCCATCAATGAAAATTAAATGATTTCTCAAACGCACTCTTCTGATGGGAATTTTTCGTACTCAACATTCAGTCCTCTTTCAAAATATCCCAACATTTCTTGAAGAAATCCATAGTGAAGTCATCAGTGTCTGGTGCTTTGTCCTCATCAGACTGGTTGATGATCAATAACACTTCCTCTTCTGGAAATGGTCTCTGTAACCATTCATTTTCTTCTATAGACTGTTGGACATCCTACAAAATCAAAAGAGGGTCTCTAGGATTCAAGTTCTAGTGTGGCTTTAATACATATGACATGGCAATAGAGGAGGTTGCTTTAATGGTTCCAAATCCCACAATGTTATGTGTTGAGCCATCAACTACCATTACTTGAGAGGGTGCTTTTTGTGATTGAAAGGTAGAAAATATATTAAGATTACGTGTCATGTAATTACTAGTACGTGTATCAATTACCCAGTTGTTCAAAGAGGAGACTGCATATGCTTTTCTTGGATCAACAAGGGTAGTAACTGAAGTGAATTCTTTAAGGGATTGTTGATACTGAGAGGACTCCGCAAACTCATTCGCTGAAACCAAAATTGTCTTACCCTCATAATTTATAGCCATATTTCCTCATTTCAATTGTTTGAGTTATAGTTTCAACTCAAAATACCCAAAATATTAATATAGAAGAATCTAACAAACACAAACAATACCAACAGTTACAATCCAGTACTGAAATTTGTTAATATCAAGGCATGCAAAATTTTATGGGATTAAGCCGATACAAAATTTGAACAAGTTATAAATTCAAGATATATTGACCCAAGTGAACATTTTGGGTTAATAAAGCCGGAATAATTATTTAAGTCAAATTACATGACTGAAGTTGGGCTAGGTTGGGCCTCTACAAAATGGTCCACCCACATGTTTTAAGCCCAAGGGTCCATTAGGATTACTTGGAGGCTACCCTAAAACCTTTCGTCCATGCCTAAATAAAACAAAAAGGCTACATATTCTCTTTGGAGGCATTTTGAAAATTCTATAACATCTTGGAAGATTCTAAGATGGGATTGGACAAAGACTAGAGAGTGCTCAACTGGAACAACGACCAACAAAGACCGAGTACTTAGATAAATGAATCTTCCCCTTCTCTTTTAAGGCTTTAGGCGAACTGTATGGAGGTAGGAAAGAAAGACGTCCTCACCTTCTCTAGTGATAGTGAGAGCAATTTGAGTATCCCTTGTGCACCTCCTTTTGTAGATCGAATTTTAATGAGTGGAAACAAGCAACCTTACTAAAAAGGTGCTTTTGAGTATAAGGTCGACTTTCAAGCCAACCCTTGGTATAGGTTGGGCACTGAGATTTTCCTTATTAGTCTGTCGGCTTAAATTATTGGACATTGACAAACAAAAACTTTCTATAAATTAGGTCTAGTTCTAGTGATTAGTAGGAGGTTTTATTGAGTAATTATGCCTATACTTTTTCCAACTAATTAAGTTTCGAGTCCATATTTATCTTTACTTGGCTTATTAGGTTCCACATGCTTGCTTACAAGCTGCTTGTGTCAATTTAATATGAATTATTTTCCTTCAGTTTTCACAAGGGACAAAGGGCATAACAGCATCTTATTTTGGAGTTATTGTCTTTTCGGATAAGGTAAATAATTTTACTAAGAGTTAATGGTCAAAAACACATCCAAACTATCACATTTTGCGAGTTTCATAACCCAACTAATCATTCTTCGCTTTACCTACCTAAACTATCACCCTTGTTGTATTAAAACTCACCTTGGTGCTGGGTGGTTCATTTGTGAACATGCAGGGTATAGAATGGTTGTTATTATCTGAAGACAATATGTTCAAGTGAGTGATAAATAATAAAGTCATATGGTATATTTATTTTCAATTAGATGAAATACTTGTAAGCACCGTTTGACTTAGCTACAAGTTACTTATAAATATCTCCCAACTTTTATGAAGACTGTTAGAATAGGAATATGTTTATATAATCCTATTGGAATAGGAATAGGTTTATACAATCCTATTAGAATAAGAATATGTTTATACAATCTTATTAGAATAGGAATAGGTATACTAAATAGTATTCTATTTGGTAGAGGATTGTAATATAGGGTCTATAAATAGGGTCTCAATGTAATAATATAGACACAACAACAAGTCAATAATATTTTTTTCTTATATTTCTCACATGGTATCAGAGCCTCTACGACCTTGGTAAACAATCAAAGAGCTTGCGCTGCCGGCGGGTGGCTATTATCCATATATGCCGCCCGTCCGGCTAATGATTATGTTAGCAAAAGTTGGGTCACCGTGTATTTTTTTGGTGATTATATTTTCATTCTAATTTGTGTAGCACCGTGCCATCATTTCGGTGACTACTTTCTTATATCTAATTTGTGTAGCACCGTGCCATCATTCTCGTGACTACTTTTTCATATTTAATTTTTGTAGCACCGCGTCATCATTCTGGTGACTACTTTTTTTCATATTTAATTTGTGTAGCACTGTGCCGTCATTCCAGTGACTACTTTTTCATATATAATTTGTGTAGCACCGTGCCATATTTTTGGTGACTACCTTATTTTTGAATATCTGATTTGTGTAGCACCGTGCATCTCCTTTGACTACTTTTCATATTTAATTTGTGTAGTTTAGTGGATTTTTCCTAACTACTTTCTCATATCTGAGTTGCGTAGCACCGTGTGTCTTTTTGGTGACTCAGATTTTATTCGCGTGGTTCCATTCGTCTTTCCAGTGACTCCTCAAATCTAATTTGTAGGGTTGTGCCATCATTGCAATCCTACCTATATAATTACTATTTTTCATTAGGGTCATGCCATCATTCAGACCCTACCAATATTATTTCTCTTTTTCAATGGGGTTGTTCCATCAATTCAAATTATCCTATATAATTTCTCTTCTCTAGTTGGGTCGTAACATCATTTCGACCTACTTATATAATTTTATTTCTTAGATTATGACCACTTTTAGCCATTGAATCTAATACTCCGACATATGAGCATGTTCCAGCCAATTTTTCAGTGACTTGTTTAATATCGACTCTTCTATTGATTCCAACATGATCCATATACTTTATACTAAGTTTTGAGCACTTTGTTGCTCGGGGGGAGTTTAGTAGCCTTGTATGTTGATTATGTGAGTCATCCTATGGTCTGAAGCAATCTTTTCATGTTTGGTTTGGGAAGTTAAACATTGGAATTTTATCTCTGTGTTTACTGACATTATGTGTCAAATCTAGTATTTAATGAGAAGCCAAGAACATTGAGATTGACTGTCAATTTTGTGAAGTCGGCTGATCAACTTGCAGATATTTAGTAGTCTTGTATGTTGATTATGTGAGTCACTCTATGGTCTGAAGCAATCTTTGCATGTTTGGTTTGGGAAGTTCAACACTGGAATTTTATCTCTGTGTTTACTAACATTATGTGTCAAATCCAGTATTTAATGAGAAACCAAGCACATTGAAATTGACTGTCAATTTTGTGAAGTCGACTGATCAGCTTGCAGATATCTTACCAAGCCCCTCATCGGTGCTTGTATTAATTACATTTGTAACAAGCTAGGTACATGAATTGTATGCACTAGCTTGAGGGGGAGTGTTAGAACAGGATTAAGTTTATATAGTCCTATTGGAATAGAATAGGTTTATACAATCCTATTCGAATAGGAATATGTGTATACAATCTTATTAGAATGGGAATAGGTATACTAAATAGTATTCTATTTGGTAAAGGATTGTATTATAGGGTCTATAAATAGGGTCTCAATGTAATAATGTAGACACAACAACAAGTCAATAATATTCTTTTATTATATTTCTCACAAAGACCAAATACTCCTATGACATATATGAGGATGTACTCTATCCACCTAAAAATATATATGAGATGTTTAGAAGCACACCGACGTGATCATTGAGAAATAAGAAATTTTTAAATTTCAGTCGTGCAATCAAATACAAGAAATGATATAAGCATCAATTCAGAAGCACCTTTTCACCATTTTACATCTAGAAATGATATATACATCAATTTAGATTATTAATTTTGGTTTTGCTTTTTAATATAATTAGGTAATGTGACATATCCAGACTCGATGACATTGATATCTTCAATTAATACATTCAATGATCCTTAGTATCATTAGTCGATTTTTCAGGAAGCGCTTTTGTTATTTCCTCCAATAGATTGTTGTTATCCTTGTTGATCGCAAGAGTATTCTCAATGATTTTATCCTCCTCCTTAGTCCAAAAGGAGTTATTGCATGTCCAATCAGTGTTCATTTTCTTTTCGATCTACAAGGAAAGCT
This sequence comes from Solanum lycopersicum, assembly GCF_036512215.1. Classification (NCBI taxonomy): domain Eukaryota; kingdom Viridiplantae; phylum Streptophyta; class Magnoliopsida; order Solanales; family Solanaceae; genus Solanum; species Solanum lycopersicum. The sequence continues at coordinate 8,838,454 of NC_090810.1, read as the reverse complement.
CAAACATGAAAAATGTAAGCTGTTAAAGAGGATTCAGAAAACAGACAAGTGTCAATATATGACAAAAAATTGTCATAAATATTGGGCATCTAAACTAAGATTTTTTGTAACCCCTAACACTTAGTAATAACAATCGCAACAAGACACATTCTTTTAAATCAGTTATGGATACTAAGAAAATAATGAGTGACTAGTAAAAGGAACAAACATGAAGATACATGTGTTATACTACCCTACAAGTCTCGAGAGATATGGAGCATATTATGAAAGCATTTGCATTTTTTACGTTTTCTATCGAACGGAAGGTTTTATAACAAGAAAGAAGAGTAAAAGAAGAAAACTATTTGTCTCAAGATAAGAAAAAATTATATCATTGTGTATATATATTTTTGTTCTTGCTAGTGATGCAAAAAAAAGGTCTATGGCCTTGTACCACATAATGGGAAAGAAATCCTGTCAATCCATCATATGCTATCAAAAGAAAAAGAAAAAATGAATGTTGAAAATCACTCAAGAAATGATATGGAGGGACTAAATGATATGTTGAATTTCGCTTAAGAAAAGTCGTTGCTGAGAGGTTTTAGGGTATCCAGTAGAGTGGGGGCTGATCTGGAGATTAGCCACTTAAAACATGAAGTCTTGTCTTCGGTGATGCTAACAAGAACCAACTGAAGATTTTAAGGGTAATCTTCGTTCTTTTTTAAGCTATCTCTAGGCTTCACATCAATTGGAACAAGAGTTTCTTGTATCCATAAATGAAGTCCCTGAATTACCCTCTCTGGCTAGGATTTTGGGCGGAAGGACAGGATATCTACCAACTACATATTTGGGGATGCCCTCGGGAGCCAAAAGCAAATCTGTAGGCATTTGGAATGGGTGATTGAAAAATGTGAAAAAAGGTTGGTGAATTGGAAGTGCCAGTACCTTTCTTTAGGAGGAAGATTAACACTCATCAATAGTGTTTTAGACACTATGCCTACATATATGATGTCACTTTTCCCTATTCCTGATGGTGTTATTCACAGACTTGATGCTTTGAGGAATATCATGTGGGAAGGAAATAGTGAAACCAAGAAATTCCACTTGGTAAAGTGGATTACTTCGATTAAGAGTAAATATGTTGTGGGGATGGGGATACGAAATTTAAAAATTCAAAATCAGTGTCTTATGATGAAGTGGCTACGGAGATTTGCTTAAGCGGTGGAAAGATGTAATACAGGCTAAATATGAAATGGAGGATCTCTGGATAACTTAAACGGTCACTAGCACTTACGGATCGTGTCATTGGAGAGCCATCAGAAAATATTGGTCAAAGCTCAAAGAAAACTGCAATATTTAATTGGGGAATGGTAGGAAAGCCTCTTTTTGGGAAGATAGATGGCTAGAACAAGTATCTTTAAAAACCATGTTCTCGGATATTTTCACCCTAAACCAGCAAAGAGCCACTAAAGCAGAGATGTGGTCAAACCAAGAGTGGAATCTGAGCTTTAGAAGTCCTCAAAATGACTGGGAGATCCAAAGGTTGGTGGAGTTCTACAAGGTCTTAGGATAGTTCAAAGAAACAATTGATGCACAAGATAGTTTGGGATGGCAGGATCACAATCGGGACAATTTTAATGTTAGAAGAGCATACAAAAAACTTAATCCTTGTAACAGTCAGAGGAATGGGTGGCCATGGAAGTTGATATGGAAAACTAAAATCCCTACAATGTGTCTTGTTTTTCCTGGCGCCTTGCTAAGCAGGCAGTTTTGGCCCAGGAAAATCTCATGAACAGAAATATTTAACTGAGTCGTAGGTGCCTTCTATGTGGTGAAGAAGAAGTAGAGACTGTCAACCGTCACTTCCTTCACTGTAGAATAACCAACATTTTGTGGAATGTCTTTATCAAGCAAAAGGACATGAAATAGGTTATGCCTAGGAAAGTTACGCAGACTCTGAAGTTATAGAGCAGTTTTGCAAGCATTTCGAGGCATAAAGAAAGATGGAAAATCATTCCGGCTTGAATTTGATGGTTTGTGTGGGAAGAAAGAAATATCAGATGCTTCCAAAACAAGAGCAATTCCATCCGGAAGATTAAGATGAACTGCTTAATTTTGTTTTTTTTGGTGCTCCGCAATTGTAATTAGGAATTTGTAACTTGTTGTGGCACGTTCTGGTTTTTGTTTTGGAATAGAATACAAGTTGTTACTGTCTCAAAAAAAATAAACAAACTCAGATTCCCTTGTAACACAATCTAACTTCTTAAAACTAGGGAATGTGCTAAGACAGTATATCCTAGACAAGAAATCAAAAGGAAAGTTGTACAAATTCTTGTTTTTCCTATTTGAGAAACTCAAATCTCTACACATTAATTTTCAACAACTAAAACATGTTAAAGAAGAGTCCCTAGAAAATGTTGACACAATTTTTCTCTCTTGAGATAGAAACAAGATGAATCTCATTATATTTAAGTGTAGGTCAGTATCACTTTGATACTTAGGATCTTTTCAGAATCTACACCAAAAACAATATATAAATCAACCATTTGTGATTGACTACACATTTTCTTGTGTGTCATGACCTTTATACATCATGAAATAGCAAATTATTGATCATTTGAATAGAATATTTACTGAACCAACAAACAACAACTTACCAAGTGTAATCCCACAAGTGAGTCTGGGAAGGGTAGGCTAGGGTAGAGTGCGCGTAGACCTTAGAGAGACTATTTCCGATACACACTTGGCTTAAGGAAACACATATCAAGCGGATCAGAGAAAGAGAAGATTTACAAAACCAACAACAACATCCTATTTAGTGAAATCCCACAAGTGAGGTATAGGGTGGGTAGAGTGTCTAGACTTTACCCTACCTTGGGAGGTCGAGAGGTCATTTCTGATGCTCAACTCAAGGAAAAGCATATCAAAAGCAGATAAAAAAAAGAGCTTTAAATAACCATGACAAAAAACCTTATAGGGAAAAACATAAAAGATCTTACTTTTTCCCTTCAAAGAACTATCCATATCCCTAAAAATCAACTTTCCTAAACATAAAGCATGTTAAAGAAGAGTACCAAAAAACGTGAGCACAACTAGCTGATGATCATAAAGCACAATCTAAGCAAACTTCTGAGTGAATTTATCAACAGTTATAAGTTGTATCACCTATGAAAATAAGCATTCAATCAAAATGGAATAACACACATATATATACTTATAATTGTAGATTGATTCATTTTTAGTTGAATGTTTGATTTCATAGTTGATATAACTTATAGCTGTAGATTGATTCACTCAAAAGTTTGTTTTGACTGTTCTTTGTGATCATCTCGTTATCCTAGTTCCGCTGAAGTTGTTTGGTACTCTTCTTTAACATGCTTTATGTTTAGGAAAGTTAATTTTTAGAGATATGATTAGTGCTTTGAAGGAAAAAAAACAAGATCTTTCATGGCTTTCCCTTTAAGATTTTTTGTCATGGTTATGTAAAGCTTTCCTTTTTCCGATATGCTTTTCCTTGAGTTGAGGGTCAATCAGAAATGACTTTTCTGCCTCCCAAGGTAAGATAAAGGTTTATAGACACTCTACCCTCTCCATATCTGACTTGGGGATTTCACTAGATATGATGTTGTTGGTTTTGTAAATCTTCCCTTTATCGATCTGATATATATGTTTTTCCTTGAGCTAAGTGTGCATCAGAAATAGCCTCTCAAGGTAGCGATAAGGTCTACATATACTCTATCGTCTCCAAACTCACTTCTGGGATAACACTTGGTATGTTGTTGTTTCTTGGTCCTGTAAATCTTCCATTCAAATGATCAATAATTTGTTATTTCATGATGTATAAAGGTAATGACGACACAAGAGAATGTGCAGTCAATCATATATGGTTGATTTATAGATCGTTTTTGGTGTAGATTCTGAAATGATGCTGACCTACTTGAATATCATGATATTCATCTTATTTCCATCTTTGGAGAAAAAAATTGTGTTAAAATTTTCTAGGGACTCTTTTTTAACATGGTTTCCGTTGTTGAATATGTGTAGAGATTTTAATGTTTCTCAAATTGGAAAAACAAGAATTTGTAGAACTTTCCTTTTGATTTCTTGTCTAGAATATATTTTTCTTAGCACATTCCCTAGTTTTATATGTTTAGATTGTGTTACAAGGGAATATCAGTTTTCTTTTGATAACATATGTTGGGTTGACACGATATCTTTCCCATTATGTGGTACAAGGCCTTGGATCTTCTTTTTTTTTGCATAACTAAGAAGAACAAAAATATATACTCAATGATATAGTTTTTTCTTATCTTGAGACGAATAGTTTTCTTATTATAAAACCTTTTGTCCGATAGAAAAGGGAAAGAATGCAAATGCTTTCATAATATTTTTGTATCTCTGGAGACTTCTGTGGTAGTATACCACATGTATCTTCATGTTTGATCCTTTTACAAGTCACTCATTACTTTTCTTAGTATCCATAACTTGGTTTAAAAGAATGTGTCTGCCGCGATTGTTTTTGATTAGTAAGTTTCAGGGGTTACAAAACAAAAAAATTCTTATGTTAGACGCCTGATATTTATGGTAGTTTTTGGTCATATATTGACACTCATCCGTTTTCTGAATCCTCTTCAAGAGCTTACCCTTTTAATGTTTGAGCTTTTCTTGTAGAATTAAAATGAACACCGATCGGACAGACAATAATTCCTTCTGTACTAAGGAGGAGGATAAAATCTTTTAGAATACTCTTGCGACCAACGAGGATAACAACAATCTTATTGGACGAAATGACAAAAGCACTTCTTGGGAAAATTGGCTGATGATATAAAGGATCACTATAATATCTTAATTGAAGATATCAATGTCATCAAGTCTGGGTATGTCCAATTACCTAATTATCCTCAAATTCAAAAATAGATGTAGAATGGGGAAAAAGGGCTTCTTGGACAGAACAGGAACACCGGTCAGTTTCCAATACAGTTCTTGAGGACGACATCAAGTCTGGATATGTCCCATTACCTAATTATCCTCAAATTCATAAATAGATGTAGAATGGGGAAAAAGGGCTTCTTCAGTTTCCAATACAGTTCCTGAGGACGACGTTAATAATCGGAATTAATCATTGTTTCATTACTTGTAATTGACTGCACGACTTACATTCTTTCTAAAACGAAATTTCTTTTTTCTCAATGACCACGTTGGTGTGCTTCTAAGCATCTTATATATTATGTTTCTAGGTGGATAGAGTACATCTTCATAGGTGTATTTTGTCTTCATAAAAGCTTCAGTATGGAGATATTTTGAGTAACTTGTAGCTAAGACAAATGGTTCTTACACATATTTCATCTAATTAAGTATCACGTGAAGAGTCCCTTTGATGCTGTCCTGCGATCTTGTTTCCTGGAATAACTTCAGAACTTATAATAACTTATTTCTCTATCTTTCCTACTATAAGTCATTTCTCCGGGGCTTAAGACATATATGAAAAAGCTGACAGGAGAAGTATATCTAGGCACTGTGTGATAACAAGAACAGCAAAGCAGGAGGATGCTGAAGCCAGTAGAACTTCCCAAGTTCCACACACCAAGGATATGATTGGGTCTGCTTGCGGAGGATCACAAGCAGTGCCAATCACTAGCAATGAGAGCATGTTTCCTTGAGAAAGCACCAACGTGGAGCAGGTGATAGAAGTTGTTGGAGGAGAGTCGACAGACCATAATGCTGTTGTCAGTGTTGGGTCTGATGTGAATGTTGATGCTGGAAGTTTCCTATTACCCAGCAAACGATCAGGTACTGCTGCTAGCGGTGGAAGTGGAACTTACAGTCATCCTATCGCTAGAATTGGGAATGAACTTGAAGCATTGCTCACTGAACCCATGGACGAAGATAATGATATCAGTTCCATTTTTGAAGTTAGGAAAGCACCAACTTCTTATCCTGTGCTGGTTGATGCTGCTTTAAGCAGAATACCCCGCTATGCAGCTGCAGTGGCTGCTGCTGCTCAGTTACCTCCCTTTGACGATGAAGGCATTTTTGATCCGGATGACCTGTTCACAGACCAGATGTTCTGATTTGATGGAGGTGAAGCTGTCAATGTTGATATTAGTTGGTCACAACCAGATAGTCTGATACTGCACTTTTTGTTTTTCTTTTTTTGAAGACTTGTGCCATTTTGTTAGACAGTATTGCTCTTATTCATCTATTTTTAATCTGCTTTAAGGAGCCAGATTTTCTGTATCTTCAAACTCTTTTGAGAGAGTAAGTGGATTTTAGTTGAAATTTTTCAAAATAAAATGGTAGCAGTTTGAGTTCTTGCAAGTTCTTTGTTTATGTAGTTTGTTGGTTTTTCTTTTTGCCAAAACCTCTTACAAGCTAATGGTTCAGACTAGAATCAAATGCTACTAAGGTAAGTGTTTTTTTTTTTTTTTTTGTATTCTTATTGCTATCAATGTCAAAGGATCACTTTTCTGTACATCAAGGACTATTTCTATTTGAACACCTCTTATAACATATTACGTGAACTCTCTGTCTTGTGAAAGTAATAGCCAAGAGAGTGTCTCCATGAGCATTCTTCCGCCATCTTAAACAAGTAAAGTGCGTATGGCTACCACTAGTTCTATGATTTCAACTGAATTTATTGTCTTCGACTCAAAACTATAATATGTGCAAAAACAAAAGAAAGAAAATGTATGCATACATATAATAAGATCACGTTCACTCTGAACTCAATAAATTGGTTATTATTGTCTAACTTTGAGATATATGTATCTAAGTTATCTCAAATCTTATCATCAGCCTCATCTTCAATTGGAGCTGCTACATTTACATAAAGCTTCTGGCCATTGATGCAATTTGTATTGTTGCTGGATTTGAAATAATAATCTCCAGGTACCAACATGAATGCTATTGCTGGACTATCTTTGTATTGCCTTGAAAGAGAGTTGGAATTGCATGCATAATAGTTGTATTTTCCAATCTCTAGCAAATCCTCTGGCTTTTGGAATCTAAACTCTACAAATAAAATGGTACATGAATACATAATATTATGTACACGGAAAATTAACTTTCTAAAAGATAAATAAAGTTATGAATTATATTCAAAGTATGTAGTTTAGATGTTAGGGTTAGAGGTGTAGAGCTATCCTTGTGCAAAGAGAGTGAATGGCACTCCTTCACCACAAAATCAAACACTTTTATTGATTTGATTTGGTTTATGAAGTTATAAAACTGATAAAGCTAGTTTGATTAGGTAAATGAAAAAAACTAACACCCCTAAAATTAGTTGGTACCTTTAATCCTTCCAAACACGGCTAAAGAAAGACTTTAAGCCAAATTATATATGAGGGAAGGTTGAAATGACAAGAAAAGTAACTGGTGAGGAGACAAACACCTGAGGAAGGAAATTCTCACAAATAAGGAAGTATGATCGACCTCGAAAGGATGCTTACCTCACGGTCAGTGTCGGAGCCAGAATTTCGACTAAGGAGTGTCAAAACAAAAAGAAGTTAAGCGCATAGAAGCCAATGAATGTCTCACCTAAATACACAGTGTAATTTTTTGACGAAGGGTGTCATTCGACATCCCTCAAATATATGTGGCTCCGCCACCACTCGCCTTCGGCTCCCAAAAATAGCTTATCAAAATTATAAGAAAACCTATAACACTACATTCGCACCCCCACAAATTTCTATTTGTTCGAATATGTTAATAAATTACAAATACGATCGATGTAATAATTTCCTTAAAAGTTACCTAATTGATCTCCAGGTTTTAACTTGACAGTTGTAGCCCAATCTTGGTAGTAAGTAGGGTAAGGAGCAGGACCCCAACCATAGCCTTCTCCAACAATATATCTCTCTGAATTTACTAAATTAATCAAAATTCCAATAACATAAAGTAGCAAAATTACAATAAAATGCATGTTGTGGTATCTCTTATTTTATTTTTATTTACTAAATCCTATTCAAAGCTATATAGCAAGTTAATTACAACAATTAGAGCAATTGAACTAAAATTGCCTTTTATAAATATTCTATCTACTACTACTAGCTAATTCAACACATTACGTTATTAAAATTTTGTATTAAATGTTGAATGTTACAACATAATTAACTTTGCATTAATTATTCCACATCTAATTTCAACAATTGAAACAGAATCATAAAGTGGTTTGAAGAAAATTTTGGAAAAAGGTCAAGGACTATTAGTTTATTTATTAAGAAAATAAATGAACATTATAAAGAATTCTATTATAATTAATATCTGGCTTTAATCTTCTTTCTTATCGATGGTATTACTATTATTCTCGTAATTTGTTGTTCATCGGGTATCATATGTTTTTGTACTTTGAATATCATATTATTTTGTTAGCATACTATTCGTTCTTATGTATATTTGCACGACTCTTTATTCCACATCATTTCGTTGTTTTAATGTCTGTATATCTTTTTTTTTTCAAACGGTTTGAATATCTTTATTTAATTTTAAGTCGAGGGTTTATAAATAACAACTTTTTTATTAGAATTATGAACTTTATTCAATCTAATACTAGTGTAGCTGGCCGCGCGTCCTAAAAATCATACTTTCTCCGTCTGTTTTATTTTATGTGACACATTTTTCTTCATTGTCCATTCCCACAAATATTATTTTATCTAATTAAATAGAATTTACCACACTTAAAAAAGTTTTTTTCTTAATCATCATGTCAAATCAAAGAGCGTCACATAAAATGAGACGAAGAGATTATAAATATAATTAAAAAAAATTATATTATGAGACAATAATTGTCTTTTATTTAATGTTATTTAAACAATCTAATATGATTTTAAGATGTAAAAAAAAAAAGTTAGAATATTGAAAATGTAAATTTGCCCATATCGACAATCAAATAAAAAAGTTAATACATTTGTGAAATTATGAAATAACCGTTAGTTTTCAAAAATGAATTATGATATTGAATTATTATTATTTTTTGGACTTTTGCTTTAAAATGTCTTTTAAAGAAAGGATAAAATTAGAACTACTAAAATCTGCTAATTTTCATCTTATATCGCTATTAAAAACCATCATAGATTGAATTCTATTAATTAAACTTTAAATTGCAAAAAATGATTTTCTTATTCAAAAGACACATCATGTCATTCTTCTTTTGCCTAAACTTTATTGTTATATTGATTATTTTGAGATAAAAGAAAACAATTCACTTTTTTTTCTAAAAAAAAAGGGGACAGTCATTTGTTTTGAGAGCAAATACAAATTCCTATCTTCAAAACTTAGAAATGACTGGGAGGTATACAAAACTCCCCTTCCTATCTTCAAAACTTAGAAATGACGCTGAGTAGAGAATATAATAATATTCTAAAACTAGAAGAAGACTCCAATCAAGAATTAATTGAATAAAAGATGGACTAATTTTTATCATCTTTCATTTCCAAATAGGAGGAGACGTAATAAGAGCCGTAGATTTAGAAAAGGCGATTGAATGGTCTTTCGTGAAAAGATCATTTCAAATTTCTGTCTAAACTTATTTTAAGTTGCATCTCCAGTAGTAGCATAGCTATACTAGTTAATAGTACTTGCACAGAATACTTTTCCCCTTCTAGAGGCATATATATATTTATCCAAACTTCTTTCATCGTATATTAATTATCAAGTCGATATATTGTTATGAAGCAAGAATGGTCTCATTTATTCTTCGCAGACAATATTTCTATCGATACTAAATATAAATGTATGAATATTTTTACCCGGCTATCTGGACAAAAAAAATCAATCTTCTCAAAATATTGTAATGAAGATATGAAACTCTTGGTTAAACGTTATTTTAACATATCTCCCTCCACACACTTTGGAAAGTATCTAGGTTTTCCCATTCTTAATAGTAAACCAAAATCTCCAATATATTATAGATAATATGAAATTAAATTCTTCCTCTGATTAACTCATTTCTATATCATATTAAAATGTTATCTAATAACAAATGCACCATCTGTATGAGAGAAGAGGAATCTATAAAACATATTCTATTTCATTGTTATATTGCAAAAAAAAAATCTAGAGTTTAACATTCCTTCTCAATTACATTGGCTCCAATATTTGAAGAACATCAGATTGCCACAAAATAGTAACATTCAGAACTGGCTTGATTTTTTCCCTTTTGCTCTTTGGAGTTTATGGAAAAATAGAAACTATAATAATTACAACTCTAAAAAATCCCCTCTTCCAATTGAAACTCATATTTATAAAAAAAATTCTTTTAGAAATACTTCTTCAATTTTAGCCATTGAATTTTCTAAAATTGAAGAAGTATTTATATATCTTTTACAAAATTCAAACGCATTGACCCTCACTACTTCTTTAAAATTGAACAAGTATTTCCTCTAAAAAAAAAGATATATAAATAAAAACAGATGAAAAAGGAAAAGCACTAAGGATTAATAGCATTAATGAAAATATTAAAAAGAAAATTGTCTATAATGTTCTGCAATGGCGATAAAATAAATGAGATTGATTGATATGAAAAATAATAGAAAATAAAATACATTTATGAAAATTAGGAGAAGAGATAAATAAAATATAGTTTATTTTTAAAAAATAATAGAAATAAAAGGTATTTAAAGAACACATTTATGTTAATAATAAGGAGAGGAGATAAATAAAATATTTTTAATATAAAATATAATAGAAATAAAAGGTATAATAATAATAATAATTACAAAAAATTATAATAATAAAAACCAAAAAAACAAGAGAAGAGATAAATAAAATATTTTTATTTTAAAAATTAATAGAAATTGAAGGTATGATAGTTAAACACTAAAATAAAAAAATGTAATAATAAAAACTAAAAAGAAAAGGTTAAAAAACGACATAGGAAAAGAAATATAATAAAAATAGATTTTTACTTTTAGCCTTTTGAAATTCCTTAATTTAAGGGATGTGTAACGATCATATTAAGTAACTAATTAATAGCAGCATATGTGTATCTATACATAATTCTATTATGTAGAAATTAGAAAAAAGGACTTAAATTATTAAAAAAATAGATAAATATTTTTCTGATCATTAAGATATGTCACGTAAGCAGGCTGAAGATCTCATATATATATTGATTGATTAATATATTGATTTAGATTAAAAATAATAAAATTAACTTATCTCGTGAAATATTTTAATCTATAAAATATCACTATTTATAAATATATTCATTGTTTCTAAATATATATATTTAACAACCTTGTTATATAAACAAACTAATATATGTACATAGTTTCCATTGTACAAAGATGAAATTAAATTTGTAATTTTAATATTTAAAATACTATCTAAAATTAAATTGGTATATTCTTAATTCTTTAAATTATTAATTTTGTGATTTTTCACTTGTATAAAATCAGAGAAGAGAGCTCTGCAATTGCTTCTTCCCCGAAGTTCAGTTCCCAATGGACGCTCTGAATTCTTACGCATCGTCGGCGGCGATGGCGCAACAAACATGGGAGTTAGAAAACAACATCGTGACGACGGACGCGCCATCGGGGTCGGCACCGGAAAACTCTGCGTCGGATGCAATATTCCACTACGACGATGCGGCACAGACTAAGTTCCAGCGGGAGAAGCCGTGGACGAGTGACCCTCACTACTTCAAGCGCGTGAAGATCTCTGCTCTTGCTCTTCTAAAGATGGTTGTTCACGCGCGTTCTGGAGGTACAATTGAGGTAATGGGACTAATGCAAGGTAAGACGGATGGAGATGCTATTATTGTTATGGACGCTTTTGCCCTTCCAGTTGAAGGAACTGAAACTAGGGTTAATGCTCAAGCTGATGCGTATGAATACATGGTTGAATATTCACAGACCAACAAGCAGGTTAATGCCTTTTTATCACTTTTTTTTTCTTCTTTTTGATGTTGTGGTGTTGATAATGGAGAAGGGTATACTAGTGCTAAACTAGTCAGTTTACAGAAACTTTTCGGATATAATAAGTATTGTAAACGGGTTCAAAAAGGGGCAGGGCGGTGAGTTGATAGAATTGATTGAGATTGAAGCTTTGTTCTTGTTGGCGTCCAGGCCAGTTTGCATTGACTAGTTACCTATGTAGATTTTTAGAATCATTAGCAAGAAGTCAATTCTTCCGGTTGATCTATTGCTTCATGTGTGTTTCCATAATCATAGACTTGGAGTCTCTATATGTATTGTACATATGTATGATTTCATTTTGAGCTGATTATTACTTTACCTGTACACATTGTTATATAGGATTTATGCATTATGTGTGGATTGGTTTTCTGAATTGGAGCGTGTTTGTCCTATAGTTACCTATGTAGATTTTTAGAATCATTAGCAAGAAGTCAATTCTTCCGGTTGATCTATTGCTTCATGTGTGTTTCCATAATCATAGACTTGGAGTCTCTATATGTATTGTACATATGTATGATTTCATTTTGAGCTGATTATTACTTTACCTGTACACATTGTTATATAGGATTTATGCATTATGTGTGGATTGGTTTTCTGAATTGGAGCGTGTTTGTCCTATAGTTTGTTCAGACCACTCTCTTACTAAGACTTTATGCTATAGGCTGGTCGGCTGGAGAATGTGGTCGGATGGTATCATTCTCATCCTGGCTATGGATGCTGGCTCTCTGGCATTGATGTAACTACACAAATGCTTAACCAGCAGTATCAGGAGCCCTTTCTTGCAGTTGTTATTGATCCAACAAGAACTGTTTCTGCTGGAAAAGTTGAGATTGGTGCCTTTCGAACATATCCTGAAGGATATAAGCCTCCAGATGACCCTATCTCAGAGTACCAGACCATTCCTTTGAACAAAATTGAAGACTTCGGAGTACATTGCAAGCAGGTCAGCTTATTGGCATGAACGCATACACTCACACATTTATGTTAAATCTAGGACTTCCAACTTCAGGTTTACTCGTGACTGTTAAATCACCAACTTTTCTCTTAATTTGCAGTATTATTCATTGGATATTACCTATTTCAAGTCCTCTCTCGATTGCCATCTCTTGGACCTACTATGGAACAAGTATTGGGTGAACACACTTTCTTCTTCTCCTTTGCTTGGAAATGGAGACTATGTTGCTGGACAGATATCTGATCTTGGTAATATCATTGTTGCCTACCTTTTCCACTTCCTTTTATCATCATAATGATTTGATCCTGAACATGAGTTTACACAATATTGAAACACCTCAAAATTAGTTGATCCCATTAACTCATGCAGCTGAAAAGTTGGAGCAAGCTGAAAATCAGCTGTCCCATTCACGTTTTGGGCCCTTAGTGGCAGCCTCTCAAAGGAAGAAGGAGGTATTTTTTTGTTTTCTCTTGAGTCTTGACAATGCGTACTTTAACTTACAAGTCTTATCTCTTTGTTTGAGAATATTAGTTTGACCAATTGGAAAAAGAGAACATTAGTTTGACAGTTCTTAAGTATTGTGTTTGTTGAACCACTATCTTTGAATCTTTTTGACATGTGATTCCTATTTAGACATTATGAACCTAGGCAATATTTTGTGCTCACAGAGTGGCTCTTTTTGGAAATTTGTAGCTTATAGCATACTAGGCCTCTTGATCATATTTTGCTGGGCTATGAAACTGCTTATAATTAAAATGTGCAAGGATAAACAAAGGGAACTAAATATAAATTTGCCTTCAATTGTACATGTTGATTTTTCTCCTCTTTTAAATGGTGAGAGTTTGCTAAACCGTATATACTGGAACACCTAATTCGTGCTTATGAAGTTCAACTAGCAGAAAGTAATGCAATACAATAAGAAAATCGAGTTGATTATGGATTAGGTTCATACAACTCTCAGCAATAAGAAGATTGTATGAATGAAGCGTTCTCTTTCTACTTTAACAAAAAAGATTGAAAAAAGATATAGTGGACAGTGAAAAGTCTCATTCACATGTGAATGTGAAAAATAACACCCCAGATAAAAAAACTAGTTCATTATGATTATGTGCCAATATGATCCTATCTTACCTATGAATGGTTTGGTCCTTTATTATAGTAAACTGCGGATAAAAACTTCTGTCAATTATCAAGAGTGGTGAAAAATAATCACTTGCCAAATTTTGGATCTGTGAACCAGAACTAGGTGTAAAAGAGGGGACCTACCATCATTATTGAACTTCTTTGTTTAATACCAACAGGTGCCTGTGTTTTTGTCGTTACATATTAGGGGTTTGAGATTTTCTTTGGGGCGTAAGAAGTTGGAGCAGACACATATAAGTGATGAGAGAACAGTCAAAGGCAAATGAGTGGAAACAAAAACCCTAGGATTATGGTAGCAACTAACCTAGTTAAATTTTGAGGACAAACTTTGTAATTACTTATTTGGTAAACCAGTCTTATGCCTTTGGCACTGATTTTCAGTCTTCATGTGTTCTTTCCACTTCCCTTTGCTCATGCAATATTTATATAGAATAAAGTAGATCCCAAAAACAATTGAACCAACCATTTCTATTCCCCCCATTTCCAAAGTCTATTTTAGTAGGCATGTAACCATTTTCTTCAAAATAGTGGTGGTGGAAGTTACAGAATCCGAGAGACGTGAGAGGTTGGGTATAGTGGATGTCAGGAGTGCTAGAGGCAAGACAAAGAAGTGCAGGGGTAGGTGATTTCACTGGACATAGCACACTTCTGGCTTAATGTGGACCTTATCCTAGAAAGGAAAGTTAAGATGTTTATAATTAAGGTAGAAGGTAAGTAGTATTATAGCACCTTTAGGTGGGTGAGGCGGGGGGGCTAGTCCCCGTTTTTCCTACTAGCAGTATTCTTGTTTAGTACTTGGGTAGTATCTTCTACTTCGTCCATTTGTTACATGTTACCTTTATTGGTGGACAAGATCAGGATGCACAAAGGCCCCGGTTAAGAAATGTGAGAGGTTTGATATAGATAGTGGGTACAAGAAGAGATAGAGTAGGCGAAAAAATTTATTGGGTAAAGGTGATTTAGAGTGGACATGGCGCAACTTCCGTTTATCAAGGACATGATCTTAGATAGGGGATGGTAGAAGGTTGCAAATCAGGGTAGAAGAGTAGGCAATTGAACTTTGACTTGCTTTATGGCGGGTTTAGGCTTGGTGGGAGTTGGGAGCACTGTGTTTGTTGTAGTACTAGTCTTATACATGTATTTCCTTTTCAATTACTGCATTATTTAGTTGTTATTGTTTCTTTTCTCGGAATGCTTTGTACTACTTTTCTTATTAGGTGGCATGTTTTCTCCACTATCCATTTCTTTTCCGTAAATACTTTGATTTGTTACACTTGAGCCGAGGGTCTGTCGGAGACAATAGCTCTGCCTCCACGAGGGTAGGGATAGGGTTTGCATACACTCTGCCCTCCTTAGACCCTAGACCCTACTGGTGGTATTATATTGGGTATGTTGTTATCTAGCATGTCTTGGTTTCTCGTTTTGGTTATTTTGTATCTTTGCTAGTGCACTTGTCATATTTCCCTTGCAAACGACTTCATTTTTCTTTTTTTGAGTTGATAGTCTATCGAAAACAACATCTCTACCCCACAAAGATAGGAGTAAGGTCTGCGTATATCCTACCCTTCCCAGATCCCACTTGTGGGATTATGTTAGTATGTTGTTGTTGGAGTTGCAGAATCCTTCGTGGTACACTCATGAAAAAAGTCAAAGATCCATTGCAGTGAGCAACAAGAATAGAATCACAAATGACTAGACAACACCATATTTTGTCTGGAAGTTTATAATCACAATTACTGTTATCTATTACTGTTTTAGGAGCCCTTGTAGAAAGGGATGAGAAGTACCAAGGTGGAGGCTTTTGGTTTCTTGTACTTCAATACCCTTTCCATGTACGTTTTGTGAAGCATAACATCAGTAATTCGCTCCAGTAGGTGATGATGTGCCATATTATTTCACTACACTAAATGTATTTGTGCTATCAGGCTTGATTAGGCAATAGTTACCTAGGTTTGACCTGCAACATCAGGCTACGTATTGAACGTTATCATATTTTTACTTCAATTTTAGTAGTCTTTTGCTTGCTTCCTTCCTTCAGTAAATTGCAAAATACAACATGCATGGTACTAAACGTGTTGGTCCTTTGACTTGCAGGAAGAATCTCAGCTTGCTAAGATTACACGTGATAGTGCTAAGATTACTGTCGAGCAAGTTCATGGCTTAATGTCGCAGGTATATGCTGTTGTATTCTTACATTAATTACATATCATTCTTCGAATATCCAACAATGTTTTGACAGTTGGATGTATTTATTCTTGTTTTTCAGGTTATTAAAGACATTCTTTTCAATAGCGTTTGTAAGTCAGGCAAGTCGCAGACTGAACCCTCTGATCCAGAGCCGATGGTCGAAATCTGAATAGTTTCATCCTATTAGTCCAGATTTAGATTTGTCTCTAGGTTTCTTTTTGCAGTTAACTAAACATACAGCTTTGAGTCTATTATATGTAGGTCCCAAGGGGTGAAAGTTTAAGATGGCCACCCCTGATATAAATTATCATTGCTGTTTAATGTTTTGAAGATTTTGCCAAATCTTTCACTAGTTCTTTTCCTTGTCTTCTTTTCTTTTGTTATTTAGAGAAGTTCTGTAAATCATGAACCATCCTTTTATATGAATGGTACTACCTCTATCTTGTATTAGATCGACATTTTCTATTTTAGAAATTATTAATAGATTCAGTAACTTTACTATTTTGCACTTTGTTCATATTGATTGATCTCTTGAAAAAAGAAATTGTTACATCTTTAAAATTTGTTTAAACTTTCTAAATGCTACATTAATCGTACGGATAAAATAGGGAAAATTTAATTAATTTTATTCAATTTAATAAGTGATTAAGTAATATGATTCAAATATTTTAGTAAGATGCAGGAACAGAAGGCGTATAAAGATGGAAATTCCTCTTTTGACCTCTGGGCCCTGAACCTTTGGAGTAGTTGTCTAATAGCAATGGATAACCGTCTTGAGTTCAAGTCTTAAATATGAAACTTTTGGAGTTATTGACTACTTTTCTCCATTGTATGATTGTGGACATGATTCATTTTCGAAGTAGAAGAATACATAATGTATCAACATTGTATGGAAGATATTTATAAGCAAAATTGAGTTAAATTAGATAACAAATTCAAGTTCGAACTACGCTAATTGAATAAATATTGACCATAGTCGTAGCCATATCAATTTGAGTAATAATTTACTAAAGCGTCATTTCCTTTATTCCATCTGTTCACTTTTAATTGTTAGTTGTGTTTTTTGAAAGACAATTTCAATGTTAAATTAGATTTTACATTAATTTATTGTTATGTTGCGTTTTTTGAAAGACAATTTCAATGTTATATTACATTTTATATTAATTCGATATTTTAAATAAAAAGTTTAGATATTCAAAAGTATTATAAGTTTGAATAAATGTTAGTAAAATGTTTTACTGTTTGACTCTAAAAAAGAATATTATGACAACTAAAAGTGGACAGAGAAAATTATGACAACTAAAAGTGGACGGAGGTAATAATGTTTAATATACATAATTAACAACATTTTTATACCTTTGTATTTTATTGAAGTTGTTCTTTTGCAACCTGTGTCGTATTCATCCTCTAATATAATGTCTTCCATAAGGTCAATTGACACTAAAACTTGCTTTGAGCTTCTTAAGACTTGCAAATCCATTACAAAACTCAAACAAATCCATGCCCAAGTTATCATTCTCAATTTCCACAAACACATTGGCATTTTACACAAGCTATTAGCTTTTACAACTCATGATGATACAGACTTTAATTATGCCAAGAAAATCTTCAGTTGCTGTGAGAACCGAACATTGTTTATGTACAATGTAATGATTAAAGGGTATGTGAAAACGGGTCAATTCAAGAAACCCCTTTACTTGTTTAATGAATTAAAAATACATGGCTTGTTTCCTGATAATTTTACTTACCCATTTGTGTTTAAAGCTATTGGTGAGTTGAAAATGGTGAAAGGAGGTGAAAAGATTCATGGGTATGTCTTGAAATCTGGTGTTTTGTTTGATAACTATGTGGGTAATTCTGTTATGGATATGTATGGTTTGTTTGGTTATGTGGAGAGTTTGAACAAGGTGTTTGATGAAATGCCTAACAGAGATTCGGTGGCGTGGAATATATTGATTTCTGGATTTGTTAGATGTGGTAGGTTTCAGGATGCTGTTGTGGTTTACAAGAAGATGAGGGAGGAAAATGGTGTTAAGCCTGATGAAGCTACGGTTGTGAGTACTTTGTCAGCTTGCACTGCGTTGAAAAGCTTGGAAATTGGTAGAGAAATTCATGGATATGTTGTGGAAGAGCTTGAGTTCAGCCTTATTATTGGGAATGCGTTGGTCGATATGTATTGTAAGTGTGGATGCTTGATAGTGGCTAGGGAGATATTTGATGATATGCCAATGAAAAATGTGATATGTTGGACTAGTATGGTATTGGGGTATGTTAATAATGGTCAATTGGATGAAGCTAGAAAACTTTTTGAGAGGAGTCCAGTTAGGGATCTAGTTCTGTGGACAACTATGATTAATGGGTATGTGCAATTCAATTGTGTTGATGATGCAATGGACCTGTTCCGTTCGATGCAAATTCAGGGGATTAAACCTGACAAATACACACTGGTTGCTCTTCTCACTGGTTGTGCTCAGTTAGGAGCCCTGCAACAAGGGGAATGGATTCATGATTACATGAAAGAAAACAGAATAACTGTTACTGCCGTTGTTGGTACGGCCCTTATAGAGATGTATGCAAAGTGTGGTTGTATAGAAAAATCGAAGGAAATATTTGATGAATTAGAAGAGAAAGATACTGCATCTTGGACTTCAATTATTTGTGCTCTAGCCATGAGCGGGAACACTAGGAAGGCACTGGAACTGTTCTCAGAAATGGAACAGGCTGGATTTCACCCTGATGATATCACTTATATTGGAGTGTTAAGTGCATGTAGCCATGGGGGCTTGGTAGAAGAAGGCCGCAAGTATTTCCATGCAATGAGTAGGATTCATGCGATTCAGCCAAAGTTAGAACATTATGGTTGTTTAATAGACCTACTTGGTCGTGCTGGGCTCCTAAGTGAAGCTGAAGTAATGATATCTCAGATACCCAATAGAGACAATAAGATTATAGTTCCAATATACGGGGCTTTGCTCAGTGCCTGCAGAATTTACGGCAATGTTGATGTTGGTGAACGTGTGGCTGAACTGCTCATGGAGATTGAATCTTATGATTCTAGCACTCATACACTTCTGGCGAACACCTATGCATCTTCTGGCAGATGGGAAGATGCATCAAAGGTCAGAGGAACTATGAGGGATTTAGGTGTTAAGAAGTCACCTGGATGCAGTTCAATTAATATCAATGCAAATGTGCACGAGTTCATTGTTGGACATTAATCCACTTGAAATGAAATATCCTATTTGTTGGGTAGCATCTCTTAGCTACTTCTAGGTGCAAGTTAATACAAGTTTCTGACAGTAAGGTTCAGCTGATTTATGACCTGATCTTCTTTCCCATTAGACTTGATTCTGTCCTTTGATGGTGCTTCTTTTTCATCTTGCGTTCATGAGAAAAATTTTGATCTCTGGATGTGGCCAATTTATTGAACATCCAATTCGGTGGTCTATTTACTCCATACAGGATTACCACAAGCGAGACGGTCAGCATAGATGGGTGAAAAAGCTCCAGCGCTGTTACATCTCCACTGCAGAGCGGTTACAAACATGAATTTTTTCCTTTCTAGCAATCTGGTTTGCTTGCGACTGCATTGGTTGATGATGGTCTTCAAAAGGTTTGAGTTGATGGACAGAGAATATGGATCAGTGGTCAGCATTGTTGATATGTCAGGAAGAGTCAGACGGGTGGTTGAAGCAGATGTTTTTCCTCAGCAGTTGGGTGAGAAGGGAGATGTCTTGGGATTATCTGGATTGATCCTTGCTTCCTACTGAGTTCATAGACATCTTGAACCCGGAGAAATTAGTTGCCAGTAAGCTGTGTGAAATATCAGAGTATGCAGAGGAAGAAAGCCGTTCACCACAGGTGTTAGAAGGGGAATGTGCAGAGTGGGTTCGTAAAAGGAGGTTAGTTGTACCTGGATTGACATATCTGATTGTTCTAACTGTTTTATACCTGATGAAAGGAAGCATGCGTGTGCTGCTAATATGCTGGAAAACTAGCGATTAATATGAAGGATGCTGAATATAATTCTAAACTCTAATCAATAGAGGGACTTATGTGGTAGCGACATGTAAGCTTTCATTCTTGGACTAGGTACCTCTGTACTCATGAGTCTGTTGAAAGGGTTTTGCAAAATGTTGACATGCTTCTAGCTGATTCCTGACTGCTTAGAGCCCGTTTGGGTTAGCTGAATTCAATTTACAAATATATCAAGAAGTTCTATATATGAGCTTTGCATGCTGCTGTGAAGACCTTAGAGATGAATCCTCACAGAGTCCATTGTACTTGGGCTTGGGGTATGAGATCATTTGGAAGAGGTTTAAAGATACCGAATGGAGGCTCATCCTGCTAAAAAAAGGTCCAAAATCAATCTTGCTAGTCCCAGATTGAAGATGGCATAGCTTTTGTACTAGTGGTTTGTATGGGTATGGGGGTGTTCATACATCTGTCTTTCAAGTATAATGACACCGTGATAATCATCATTTAGAAATCCTTCAGTTTTCAGCAGATTTATGAAAATCAATAAAATCTCATGAAAAAGATTCCAAGACAATAAATGACAGCAGAAGAGATGGAATTAGAGTCATGCTTATACTGGCAGTTTTGGCTATATTCTGATGATGCAGATCTAAAGATTTGCTGCGGAAGGAATTATGGCACTTTCCTCTCTACATCAAATGGAGGAATTGTCCCGACACAAGGGTAAGGTCTTCCTGTGACCTGACCTCAGGCACAATTGAAATTTGCATAAACAACTGTAGGAATGCCAAAGGAGATGGATAGAAGTCGTTACGACCTAAGCTGGTTTCATGATGGGTTTTAATTGAGAACCTGTGATGGACAAAATTTCAAGCCGGATATTACATAGGAGCTGAAGGGAATGAGTTTCAGAGGCAACACATTTTGCATTTTCTTGGCAATTTGGAATGAGACAGTATAGAAGGCTGTTGTCATTGTTCAAAGGATGATATCAGATATGAGGAGTATTTGAAAATCTTTTTTTGTTTCAGTTGAACCTTTAGTGTAAAGTGAAGTGTAAAGAGGAATGTAAAACTTTCCAGCTTCTAAGGGAATTTGTACATATAAAATTATTGTATACCTCTTACTGCTTCTTGGCGACAAGTTGATTCACTTTGCTGTGTTATTTTACTGGTTTCTCATTTTTCAAATATAATCATGTAATCTGGTTTTCATTTTCAGTGTCCAACCTAACTTATAACGTGCTTTCTTCTTTTGAAATATTATTCCAAGTCAATCTAGACCTGTTCTTCATCAACCAAGGAATAACAAATTCGGCTGCAAAAGGAAGCACAAGATGTGGTTTCAGTGAATTAGACTTTCTGGACTAGCTTCACGAAAGATTTCATCCACCAGAAATCCCTATGGTAAGTCTATCATAACATTTTACATAAATGAAATCTATATTTATTGATAGAATAGATACTCATGGATAGAGGGATATCTCGTTGATTCTCAGTTTTGGGCTCGTTTCTGAAGTTGCATTGTGTCATTTAATCTTTATTAATACAGGATGTGATGCACACACTGTATACTCTTTTCTACCTTGTGCAATGTGCATATGATAAGATCTGGCACATGTAGATATCCCGGCTAATGAAGGTCACAAACACGAAGATTTGCTACTTTGAGAAATGCAATCAAGGAATGGAGTTTTTGCTCTTCGCTGATTTAGGTAATTTTGCTTATGAAATATTCTAGGATTTTTAACAAGTACTTTCCAAGTACCAAAAAAATAAAATGACTGAGAACTGTAACATCAAGGTGCTAACAAGGAAATAGCCTTGACCATGAGAATTGTGAGTATTTGAAAAAAGTAGTTTTGTTTTCGAAGTCAAAAATGATTCTTGAAAACTGGAGCTGGGTTTGGCCATGGATACAAATTGGAGTTGTTTTTGAATTTTTGTGAGTAGTTTTGAGTGAAAACAACAACATTTTCAAATTCCTATAATTCCGAGTTTAATTCTGGAATTTTTCAATATTTTATGGACAAACGTATATTACGGAGCTGAAAAAGAGAGAAAAAATCATGACCAAAAGCTAGGTCTTTTTCTAGAGCAAATGTTTGTCCTAAAGAGAGCTTACCAAGTCCAAGGCATAATTTCAGCCAGCTAGTATCAGCTATATGTCTAAGACACCTTAGAGTAGACAAGGTATACTTGAGCATTATTAGCATTATAAGAAGAGAATATTAAACAAATCGCTAGCACCTAATTAGGGTGTGATGAACTTGATATCAAAGCATTTATTTTCTTGTGAGTCATTTACCGATGTCTTAATGGAATCATACTTCTAAAAATGTTGTGCGCTATATCCATATTTTGTGATTCTGTGAAGGGATATTAGGTTTTCTTATTTGCTATTTTAGATTTCTTTCAATGTTGGTAAGTCATGTCTAGATCCAAATAAGTGTTATCAGCTATAACTTATTTAGAAGGAGCATGAGATATCACCTCACCATAGATCAGTGAGATCCCAGCAAGGCTAAAGGAGTGATAAGTTTGTTCAGATTGAGGCTTAGTCTCTTATTCCCCTGCTTCCCAACCAATAAGAAACTCTCACCCAATAGGATAGTACAGACAAACATATGATTGACACTATTAATTATCTTTCTTAAGAGGTGCAAAAATCATAAACGACATAATAAGGACATTGAGGTCTATGCTTTTTAGACAAGCCAAAAATATTGCTGCACCCTGGATCATCCCAAAATGCACTACCTTTGGGGGGATACACCATGCAACCGAAATCAATTTTTTTAAAAGTCTGAGCAACATAACATGAGGTAGAAATACAAAGGTATTATACGAATGTGTGATTAAATACCGAACTGTTGGCCCAAAGTTAGCAAAGTCTCTAGTAGTTCTTTGGCATCAGGTCTTTCATTTGGAGAGACACTTAAGCATTGCAGAGCAATTTCAAGCACTAAAAGCATTTGTTGATGAACTTGAACAGAATTCCCACTCACTCTGCTGTCAACAACTTCATTCAAATCTTCATGCTGAATAATCCACTTAGCCAACTCTGTTCCTTCACTAATTGCTGGTTTCCCTGTTAGAAGCTCAAGCATTATTACCCCAAAGCTATACATATTACCAGCCTCAGTCACTTCCATCACATATGCATATTCTGCAAATACAAACATTACATGAAAAATCATTGACTTATATAACAGAAAGAAAATAAGCACTAGTTATTTAGTGAGCTGGTATCCTGCATAAAGGAGAGAGAAATTTAATAAGTTGCTGTCATAAATCCGATAGATGTAAAGTTCAATCACGTCGAATATTTTCCTTCCCCTTCCTTCTATCCGATCTTACCACTTAAAAAGACATGAACTATATGGAGCAACATAGTCAGTTAAGATTCCTACTGCCGATTTCAACTTATTTGAGACTCAAGTGTAGTAGTATTAGTAGTATAAGAACAGTAACTATAAATGAAGTCCTTAAAGTTGCAAAGACTAAGAAAAATGAAAGTTGGTTCCTGTTGGTTTATGGACGACGTGATGTCTCTGTGTCGTAGTTATCTTCCTACCTAATTAGATATAATTTTTGGTTTCAAACTCTCAAGATACAAAACACCATAAAGTTTCTCGATGAAGAATCAGACAAAGGGATTCATGATAATCCTTAGAGGACTCTGAATTGCCTCCTCAAATGTAGGTAAGATAGTGTGTAAAGTGAAGTTAGTGATTGTTATATAGATAGATAGAAAATTTCATGAGAAGACATGAATTATAGAACATTCAATAATTACTTGTTTAACATTTGAATCACATCATCGTCGCAAAAGCAAAGAAGGGTCAGTTTACCTGGAGGAACATATCCCACTGCTACAGAAAACTGTGAAGAATTAAATGCCCTCCCTAGCTCAATATCTCCAATTAAGGGCTGGTTCAAATATTTCATAAAGATGCTGCTTGATGAAACATGGAGGAGGAGGACCTGATCGCTGAAGAGAGAGCCTCCATGTAAGATAGCCAAACCTCTACAAATGCCAACAGCTATGGTGAAGCGACTGCTCCAGTCTACAACGTTGTCATCACATCTTCCATGAAGGAGGTCAAAGAGTGTTCCATGTTGAGGGTATTCATAAAAGATAAATGCATTATCAGATTCGACAGCATAAGCAAGGGGGACCATGGTGTAATTGCTAAGGTGGCTTATATTAGCAAGCCCTTGTTTGAAACTTTCAAAGCTATGCAAGTTAAACGACTTGCTCTTCTTCGTAATCTTCTTGATGCAATAGCACATACCACAAGGCATCATAACCTTGTAGTAAGTGTAGAACTCATTGCTTTGCACTATGTTAATTGGCCTACAAATTGCAGCCATGGTCTTGGGAAGTTTAATTTGAGACTTGTGGAGGCTATCGTCAGTGATCCAGCAAACCTTAGTTTGGTGCAGGCTATTTGAAACAACGTACTGTATACAAAATTTTGCAAATATACCAAAACCAAAGCCACCTAAAACAAAGAGGAGGAGGATTATGGTTGATGACAATGTCTTTCCCTTTTTGTCATTGTATTCCAATTTTGCAACTGGTGAAGGATAGATCAGAACCCCATTTCCGTCTGTATCAACAATGACAAAACTTCCAAACTTTGGAACAACTCCAGACAGTTGATTGTTTGAAAGCACCAACCTAGTCAAGCCTTTCATTCCCGCCAGGCACTCTGGAATCTGACCCGAGAACCTGTTGTAAGAGAGATCCAAAACTTCCAATGAAGTCAATCTAGAAAAACTACTTGGTATAGGTCCTTGAAAAAGATTGTGACTCAGATTCAAAGCAATCTGTAAACTCAATGGCATATCAGGAATAGGCCCACCGAGTTGGTTCCCTCCAAGTTGGAGTTCTAACAGCACATTTAAGTTACTAATGTCAACCGGAATTCGACCGCTTAGTTTATTCCCCTGCAAATTCAAGTTTGTGAGACTTCTCAAACTTGATAATGAACTTGGTATGGAACCAGTCAACGAATTCGAGCTGAAATTGAGTTTCTGCAATCTGTTCAACTGTGAGATATTACTTGGGATTTCTCCAACTAGGTTATTGGATTGAAGACTCAGTACCTGAAGATTAGACATATCACCCAACTCAACAGGAATTACACCACTCAGCTTATTCTGAGCTAAGTTCAAAAGGGCCAACTTTTGGCACTTCCCCAATTCAGAAGGAATTGGTCCAGTTAACTGGTTGTTGTCCAGTTCCAAGTAGGTCAAACTTTGAAGTCTTTCAAAAGAAGCAGATGGAAATGACCCATTCAAAGCATTTTGCCCCAATCTCAACCTGATCAGATTTATCGACATGTTTGAAGGAACAGGTCCCTCTAACTTATTGGAAGTGAGATCAACAAACTGCAAGTTCATTGGGAATAAGAGGTCCTGAGGAATTGTACCATTTAATGTGTTAAAACTGAGGTCCAAATTCCTCAGGTATGTGGTTATACCAAAGGGTATATTTCCAACAAAATAATTCTGATTCGCAGCAAAACGCGTCAGCATTGTGATATTCCTAAGGGATTGTGGGATGGTGCCACTCAATCTATTGGAGGACAAGATCAAGACTTGCAATTTGGAAAGTTCACCTATTCTATCAGGTATTACACCAGATAGTCTGTTTAGAGAAAGGTCAATCAAAGTTAAGTTGCCAAAGTTCAAAATTTGAGTGGGGAATTCACCTTGAAAAGCATTTTCAGAAAGATGAAGCTCCTCCAGAAGATTAAATTTTCCAAGACTGGTTGGAACTGAACCATTAAACCTGTTAGAGCTAAGGTTCAAACTCTTGAGTGAATTCAATCCATTCAACTGCAAGTCAACTTTTCCCTTCAAGTTATTAAAAGAAAAGTCTAAAGACTCCAACTTTCCAAAACCAGTGAAAGTAGGCAAAAAACCCTCCAATCTATTCCCACTAAAGTTCAACAATTTCAACCCACTAATTCCCCCACAAACAGTGATGAACTCATTTAGGATAGAGCTCAAAAAGTTTTGGGAAACATCAAGAGACTCCAAAGTATCAATTTGACAAATAAAAGGCAAGAATTCAGAGCTAGAAATAGAGAACAATGAAAAGGTAACTTTGGTAATGGAAGAATTATCAGAATTACAAGAAACCTCTTTCCAAGAACATGGGGTTGAAGCTTTATCAGTTCCATTCCATACAAAAGAAACACCAGTATCTTTCTGAAACAGATCATAGACACTTCTCATGACATTAAATTGATTTGTGGCCAATTGGGAAAACACCAGAGGTAAAAAGAAAGACAAGCACAGAATAGAAGAAAGATAGACATACTTTGAAATCATTTGTGGTTTGCATTTGGTTCCAAGAATTGAACTGACAAATATTAGTAGGCCATATTATGCATGCACAAGAAGCCATTATCAACAAAGGAGAAAGGTCAACATTAGTGTTGAAAGACCCATGAAACAAGTTCCACAATTATTTTTGACAATTAGAATTAATCTCCCTTGTGTTGTATGTGGACATGATTGATACTTTCATTCATATGCCACTACTACTCCATTATGCATGCATGCATCCATCAGATAGAAGAGGAGAAAGATCAACAGCTTATTTTGAAAAGTAATTTCTCTGTTTAATAATAGTTGTCCCCTATTTATTTGACTCATACCTTAAGATGTCCTCTATTGATTTGATACACACCTTAAAAAACAATAAATAATATGGATGATATTACTGTATTACCTTTGAATATATAATGTATTAAATAGTATTTAATAGCAAAGATAAAGTTGTTGACACAAAAGGGTAAATTATCTCTTAATATTTTAAAATGGACAAGTATTGTTAGATATCTATTTTTATTATAGTGGACAAATAAAAATAAACTGAGGAAAAAAATTACTTTCCAAATAAATACTTTTGGTGAGGGGCTTGTGTTTGACCAATAATTATCAAAAACTCTTGTTGTAGATTAATTGGCGTTTGACAAGGTTTTTAAAAGTGCTTCTAAGGGGTTGTTTGGTGGGATGTATAGTGATTCTAATACATATAATAGACACGATATTATCTAATCCTTTGTTTAGTGAGATTTTCAGCTTATGTATAACTGATACATGTATTAGTTATACACTCTATTTAGTACATTGCAAGCCATGGTATTAGTAGTATTAGGGCTATTACTATATGTATAAGTAAGTTCAAGACAAAATTGTCCTTAATACACTAAATCAAATAGTGGATAAGAAATATTTCCAGCATTAGGCTTTGGTCTTGTTTGATTATAATTCTATGTTTATAATCAGTTCAATGTATCGATTATCGGTGTAGACATGCTAATTGTTATATAACTATTAAGATATTGTTTTATCTCTCATTAGTCGTTATTAGATTAATCGTTAAAATTTAAAATCACATAGAAATAAGGTAACAAACCAAATGAACCATGCACATAAATGGACAGGTTGCATCTTGCTCAAGAGAACGTACCGACACACTGTAGAATAATCAAGAGTTTAAGAAAGTCTGAAATTAATTCCTAAGTAAAGCACTCTACATAGTGAATGATATAATATATTTTAAATTTATTATCGGATTACCGATGAACCAGTTAGAGAAAATGTCAAACCTGTTAAGAACGGATACCTCGATATAAAAAAAAGTTGAATCAAAATCAATATCGAAACAACTAAACAATAACCCATTACAAATAAATCAATGTTCTTTTTTGGTTCAGAGTAAAGTTGGATTCTATTCGATTTTGAACAACCCTACCTAGCATTACCAAGACCCCTATTGAACACCATTTTTTACACTCTACCAAATAATTCGCAAGTGTATTTTGCTCGAAAGTGTTTTCAATAAGATGCTTTTGGGAAAAATTTTCTTTGTTTAGCTTGTAAATAGTTTCAACTACTTAGAAATACAAATCTTATGATAATCATAGCTTGTAAATCGTTTCCGTTCATCTTACTATTTGAAGGGAGTATTTTGGATAACATAACTATTCATGTAACATCACCATATCTTGACAATACCTCAAAGAAGTTCAATTATTTTTGAGAATCCATCTGTACAATGTGAAATGATTATATTAAAAAAGAATCAGTTACTACTATCGATGGCTATGATATTTATATATAAAATTGTGCGTATTTTAAAGCTCACAATGAAAAACATTTATTTATAACAAGAAAATGGGAGATATCACTTTAGGTATTTTTGGTACCTTAGTTATGAACTATGATTTACTTATTTGATAATATTGTATCAATTTAAACAATTTTCACAACTTATGAAGTTTTTATATTTATGAAGAAAAAATACATATACAATTTATGATATCAAAATAAAATTCCATTTCATATTAAATCAATTCACTATATCATGATTTTACATTGCATATCACGATTGCTAATTGAGGGAACTTTGACTAAATTAAAGGTCAAAATTAAAATTAGTGTTTGTGGGGTCAGAGAAATTAAAAGGAAATGAGAACGTCTATACATTATAGTATTTGACTGGTTTGGAGTCATTTTTGAATAAAGGACCTGCTAAGACATTAATTAATCTAAATTATTTGAGCGATATATGTTATTTTATTAAATTTTAAAAATTGTGTTTTTATATTTTAATTAACATATCAAATACATAACTAATTATATAAGATGTGTAGTATTTAGATTCTGTATGTAGAGACTTTGAATGAAAGAAAAACTCTCGCAGTCAATGATCAAATATTTGTATCATTTTTTGAAAATATAAATATAGACAATAAAATAATTACATATACTATTCTTAAGACTTGATGAATAACTATCGTAATATGAAGAATTAATAACGAAATGCAGAAACACTTGAAATCAAATCTTTTTAGTTTTAAGATTAAAAAATATTTCATTTCATCTTTGGATACAATATTCTTGACAATTTATCGTAGGGATATACCCACTCAAAAACACTTATACTATCAACTGTTCAGAACTAGATTATTGACGTAGTTCACAACCCCATGCAGAGAGCGGACAAATTTACCTAGTGTATGATATAATATCAAAGTAGGTCATGTATCATAAATCACAATTATTCACACAACATATACTCTCATGTCCCTAATTACTTGTCCACTTTTGTATTGATATGCTAATTAAGAAAATAATTATTAACATAGTTAATTTATCATTTTACCCCTATTAATTATGAAATGGATGAATTAAAAATTTAAGATTTTCAAGAAGTTCTATCTTTTTCAAGTAATTAATTGAGGGTATAATAGATAAAAAAAAATTATACGTTCTTGATTTATCAAAATGAACAAGTAACTAAGGACAACTAGAAAAAAAATTGAACAAATAATTAGGGACAAAAGGAATACTAATTTAGCTTTAAATGATTTCTTTGATCATCTTATTATTTCAGGGAGTCTTTCGAGTTAGCTATTTATGTAACATCATCACCATATAAAGACAACACCTCAAAAGAAGCTCAACTATCCTCAGGAATTTATTTGTACCGTGTAAAATGATTATATTAAAAAATAACGATTAGTTATTATTATTGTTATGACAATGAGATTTTTACAAAAGAAAGTAATTATACATTTTAGGATATTTTGATATTTTATTATGAACTCTGACTTACTTATTATTTGATAAGATAGTATCAATTTGAATAGGTTTCACAGTAATTGAATTTTTATGGAAAAAATACTCGTACAACTTTAGAAATTAAAATTATATGTCTAAAATAAAATTTTAACTTCATATTATTTTAACTTCACGACATAATTTTATATCTCATGTCCAAACGACGGATTATCGAGGGAACTTTGACTAAATTAAAGGCCAAAATTAGTCTCTGTGGGGTCAGAGAAAATAGCCATAACATAGAAAAGTGAAATGAGAACGTCTAAACATTTACTGCAAGTCTTCCATATTTATCATATTTGATTGGTTTGGAGTCATTTTTAATTAATTAACAAAATACTACTAAAAGACTTTGACTATTTCCAAGTCATGCTTTTGATTTTGGAAATTATTTTCTAAAAAAGAAAAGTAAAATTAATATCTCACACACATTTAAGATAATAAGTATCAAGTTATAATTATATTCTTTAAAAATAGACTATTTATAGTATATTATTATTAAGTTAGCATATTAATTAATGATATATTATTTTTTTAAAAAAAAATTCATACTCTTTAAAAATAAACTATTTATATCATATTATTATCAAGTTATAGCATATCAATTAATAATATATTAATTAAAAAAAATTAATTTATTATTTAAATAATAATTAATATGTTTAAATAATTACTTTCATATATTCACTTACCTTTTATAAACCAAACTCTTTAAATTTTTACTGATTAATCAATTACCTTTTAAAACTTTTAATATAAATAATAAATTATTATTAATTAAACTTCACATTATATAGTTACCTTTTAAAAAATAAAATTTAAATAATAGGGATCTAATTTTAATTAATTTCCTATTATACGGTTACCCAATAACTATCCAACCCCATCTCAACCAATACACGCTCATCTTTCCCCAATACACTCCATCTCTCCCCATCACTCGCGAAGATATTTTCATCTTCCCCAAAATTCCGCCTTAATCATCATCTCTTCCAAACGTGCAATCATTTTTTGATCTTACCCAAATCTGGCCTCAATCATCTTCCCCATTAGTGGTATTACAAACTTATGACAATGATGTTTCTTAACAAGGAATTAGTGTTCATCAAGCATACCAACTGATAGGGCTGAGAGATAAATATAATGTCGCAAATACACACAAGATTATCTCAGCATTTTTACTATTACAGTTTAATCAACACTACGGCTCAACTTGCTAACATAATCAAATTGCCAAAAAGGGATAAAGTAAAGGGCCTTTTTGTTGATTTGAATTTTATATTCTAATTTTGGTATATCTCATTGTCATCTTTAAGAAGGAAGATTGAATCCCAAAATCATATAAACAACATCTAGCTTCAAAATCATACTTCACTAGATAGTACCCTATAAAAGCAAAATTTGAGAAAGGCTGCTTTCTTCCTTCTATATACAAGTGATATATTAATCACTCAGTAACTGCTGCTCTTTTTCATTATTAACCAAAGACCTGGTGGATGCAAGACCCAAGTTCTAATCATAATAATACCCAGAAATTTAGGAAATGGATAATGATGCATACAAAATGGTATTAATGTATGTGTATGAATATATGTATTAATGTTGTATATCCTATAATTTTAACTATTATAATAAGTATTGCAACTGTATATTTTATTTTCTGATTTTGATGTATGAATTGACGTATTCATACTAAATGAGTATTGGTTTGTATTTTCAAAAGTCACAGACTTGTTTTTTTTAAAAAATCGGATATGTATTGATATTGTATGAATTGTGTATGAACTGTGACATATAGTTGTATGATTTCTGTATGAATTGAATTAAATGTTCATCGAATATGTATTAATATTGTATGATTTTTGTATGAACTCTTGTATTTAGTTTGTATGATTTGTGTATGAATTTAATTGAATGTCAATTTAATATAGCATAGTATATATGATTTTTTTAATGAAATTTTATAGTATATAAAAATTAATAATTCAGGTCCAAAGAGAACAACGGGTAGACCACAACTTGAAAGATGGAAGAGGTTTGATGACGTGATTTCAAAAGGACAAAAATGACTTGCAGTAGATGCCGTCAAGTTGGACACAATAGAAAGACATGTTCAAATTATCCAGTGCAAAAACAATGATTTTGTAATGTTACATTGGTTATTATGTTATTTTAAATGTTAGAAACACGTTTTGTTTTATTGATTGCAGTTATTATCATTGACATTTATAAAGTTTGATTTCGTAAAAAATTGTCATATATATATCATTTGTTTCTGTTAGATATGTCAAAGTTCAATATGAATTCATAATTCATACAATGTTTATACATTATAATTATACATTGAACTATACTGACATTTATAAAATGTTCATATAATATTCATACAATGTTCTTACAGTATTCATACAATGTCATATATATACCATTTGTTTCTGTTGAATATATCCAAGTTCAATATGAATTCATAATTCATACAATGTTTATACATTATACATATACATTGAACTTTATTGTCATACATAAAATGTTCATATAGTATTCATACAACGTTTCAGCTATGAAAATAATCCTGAAATTTTGGGAAAAAATGACTACTACGTTGATAACAATCTGAAAATAATCGTGAAAATTTGGAAAGAAAACTACATGTAACGTTGATGCAAATATGTTTGAAAATGCCAATATGAAAATATTTTGAAAATCTGAAAATAATTGTTAAAATCTGGTAGAGTTTTTTAAGAAATTAATTCAAAAAAATAATATCATTTTAACTAACTACAGATATTTAAGGCAATGATGATAATTTGAAAATGTTTAATATCCCTAAAATCGTGCTAATCATATATTTAACTTAAATTAAACTCCCTAAAAAGTGCAACTATACATATTCAAAACGTGCTACCTGCATTTAATGTAACAATTAATAAAGTATCAAAAGTTCCATAATTTGTGTTGTCAATGTGTTAATTATTTATATTAATTATCCATTATTACTTTATCCCCTTAATTTTTAATTAATTGTAAATAACAAGTCTTTTTAATAAATTATAATTAACAATATAATTATT
Source organism: Solanum lycopersicum (assembly GCF_036512215.1). Lineage (NCBI taxonomy): Eukaryota > Viridiplantae > Streptophyta > Magnoliopsida > Solanales > Solanaceae > Solanum > Solanum lycopersicum. The sequence goes on along the minus strand of NC_090810.1, from coordinate 8,805,576 downwards.
AATATAACATTATAGAGTGAGATATTAAATGTTACACAAACTCTAATGCTATAACTTAATAATATTACTGTATAAAATGCTATATACATAATTTATACAAAAGAAAAATGATGAAAAGGTCACTATCCTGAGACAACTTATTTATGAAAATTACTAAAGCCTAAGGGATATTTCAAATTGTAATTTCAACTTAAAACTGTTGTCGAAAACGAGGAAATCATAAAATAAATAAAAAAATCATAATTTCATACTAAATTTAACGAATTATAACACTATTAGTGCTTCGATAAACAATAATATTAAGTAACTTGATTATTAATTACCTAATTTTCTTTATTTATAAAAGATTTTGTAGTAAAAACTAAAAAAGAAGAAGATATAATTTGTGGCAAATAAAATTGAGAAAAATGCTTGAATTATATCCTAACATATTTATTTACAAAATTCAAAAGTTAAAGATATTTTTTTTTGATATTTGAAGTTTGTACTGGAATTAAATTTCACTTGTGAGATTTCACTGAATTTGTTATTGACTTTAGATATTTGAGGTATGTACTTAAATTACCTCTAATCAAATACTCGTATCTTTTTTTTTAGAACAAACTAATAAAACAAAAAAAAAATAGCATTAATTAAAATCAAACAATATATCACTAAATTTAGAGAAACAAAATTCTCATTTGTTTTTTTAGAGTTAATAAATTGTTGCTAATTAAGATAAATTATCAAAGGTTATTGGCTGATTAACCAAGAAATGAGATACATGTTTTGGTCCAAAAAAAATGTCATAATATGTGTCATTGTTTTCCCATCTTAAAAAAAAAAAAAGAGTCCTTGCAAAACGCATTATCCACTATTCCACATTTGGAAATAAAAAATTAAATATAGGATTAAATACATAACCTAAATTTTCTTAAAATTTATTGGATATTTTGCCTAGATATTCGAATCAAGTCTGGATTTTGTTAAATATTTTAATTAGATATTTTCGATTTAAAATTTTAGAAGCTTGTTTTCATTTACTTATTAAATAGTTTAGTTAACCACTTAAATATATGTCATATCCTTTAGTTATACACATCAACCTCAAGTTGAAAATATCAAATAAATTTATTAAGATGAATTATATAATTTTTAAAAAATAACATATATTATACTATTAACTTAACTGATTAATAAACGCTTGAAGATGAAATACAGTTAAAAAAAATATTGAGAGTAAAACAAACTTAAAAGTTAAAATTATTTTCGGGCAATACACATTGTTACTTTTAGAACGAATAAGAAAGTAACATAATATGAATTGAAATTGATGAGTAATTCATATATCTATCACTTTCAAATTATTTTTCATGATTTCAAAAAAAATGTCCATCTTTTAAATTATTTGTTATTTAACAACTTTAAAGATAACATTAATTTTTTTATATTTTATTTTTAATAGTAATTACTTTTATAATTTTACACATACTTTAATGAAAGAAAAATTTATGTATCTCAACATATAAATTAAAATAAAATAAAAAAAATATTTTAAATTAAATATCTTTAAAGACAAAGGATGACCAATTCAAATCTTATTTGAATAATGGCAACGCGTTTTCCAAATTTCCCATTTTGGTCAAAAATGGGATCCACACCTTGTGGAAATATTAGCATAAACATTTTTCACACTTTGAAAATATTCCGAGCGAGTTTGGTATTAGGGATAAGAGATAATTAATTTAATATAAATTTATTTATTTTTGATTAAAATAAAATTGTGTAATAATTGATTCAGTTATTTTGAGATTGTAATATTATTTTATTTAATATTATAATAATTTTAAAAAAATTAATCTCAAAATAACTCGTTCGACTACGTAGAGTTTGTGTCTCTATCTCTATCAGTCAAACAAACTATTTTGGAAGGAAAAAAATGCAAAATTTCCATAACGTTTTCCCCACGATTGGCTTTCATTTTCAAAGAAAATGTATATATTTATATAAAAAGAACCATGAAAGTTAATTGTGCCTATTTTATCTACCTTTTAATATAATATTTAATTTTAAAAGTTTACATAATATATTTACAAATTATACTATTGAAAAGTATTATGAATACTTACAATATATTTAATTAAAAATATGAATTTTTTTTCTTATTTCTTAAATTATTAATCAAATTAAAATTAAACGAATAAATTAAAATAGAGGGAATATACAAAGGAATGTGGACACTCATTAGTGTGACTATAATTTTTCTCTTATGCACCTATTCAGTCCTTTTTTAAAATTAAAAAATTCTGTCCACTAAGAAAAAAAGACAACAAAAATTAAGGTTGTTACCATCCCCTCCCCCTCCCCCTCCCCCATACACCTCATATTTTTTCTTTTAATCTGGTGTTCGATATTTTATAAAAGTTTAACTGTTTTAAATTAGTATTATGTAGGATTTTATTCGAGAGAAAATATTTTCTATTAAGAACTTTACATATTTATGATCCGAATTTA